>NC_029781.3:74076825-74077112 GCF_000817695.3 Arachis duranensis
CCCCTCTTCTCTCTCTCTCTCTCTCTCTCTCTCTCTCTCTTGTTCGAGCTCCTCTTCTCATTGACTCTAATAGTGGTAATGGCGCATGGTGACTTCAGCGATGACGGCAAGGAACACGAATGGCGGCGGCTAGGTGGGACGCAGAGGCACAGAGCTTCTCCTTTGTCGATCTCTCTCTCGTGAGCTCCCTTTCTCTCCTCTAGCTCCTCTTGTGATGGTGGCGTCTCCCCTTTCTTCCTAGCTTGACGACGACGGCGATAGTGGTCCGCTGGTGCCATCCTCTCTCT
>NC_029781.3:74077212-74108903 GCF_000817695.3 Arachis duranensis
TCTCTTCTTCTCCCTTCCTTCTCTTTTATGTGGGTGAGTGTGGAGTTATGTGTGTGTGTTTTGTGTTTGTATGTGTCCATATGTGTGAGTGAGATGGGGTGGGGTGCCGGCTAGGCTAGAGAGAGGGTGGGTGTGTAGGTGTGTTAGAAAAATTAGGATTATGGTTTTGGTATTTTTAATAATATAGGGATAATGTAGTAATTGAAAACTAGTTTAATGCAACAATAATTATCTAAAAAAATACTATTTATTCATCAACTTACAATTTACTTTCAAATAAATACTCTAATTCCAAAATTAGAGATAACCAAATAATTTTTCCTTTATTCATAAAATAAGGTTCAAAAGTTTAATATTCAAATTAAAGCATATAAAATTCTCATTATTTTTCAATAACTAAAGCTTTAAATTATAAATAAGAAATTATCTTATTTTTATATATAAAAATCTATGAATATATAATCTCAGATAAATATAATAAATCATAAATAACTTATTATTTAATTTCTAAAAATTTTCGTCCTCGAAAATTAATGTAATACACAAAATATTACATAGTTTTAACACTTTACTTGTTAAACACCTTATGAAAAAAGTAAAAAGTACCAGGATATTCCTATGGCATAAAATATAAGAAGAAAAAGTGTGGTATGAAACAGAAGCTACAAAATACGCTCGATACAAAAAGGTTACATGGTTTTAACACTTTACCAAAACTTGAAGAAACACAATAAGGTGCAAATTTTCCAAGACAGATATTGCAAAACAGTATGGTTGACAGGCCAACACTCTGATTTCCTTAACTAATAAATTACTAGGCGCTTTCTAACTCGCTTATCACTCCTCAAGAACACTCTTACTCCATAATCTCCCGATTCTATACTATTGCACACATCAAATATATCCATTGTAATAACCAGTTTCACGTAAAGCCTTAAGGTTTCAACTTCCCAAGCTTCAACATAGATCACCTTTACAATTTCCAACTATA
Source organism: Arachis duranensis (assembly GCF_000817695.3). Lineage (NCBI taxonomy): Eukaryota > Viridiplantae > Streptophyta > Magnoliopsida > Fabales > Fabaceae > Arachis > Arachis duranensis. Next base: position 74,078,204 of record NC_029781.3, read on the forward strand.
CTTTATCAACAACTTATCCGAAAGTTCTCAACCTCATCAATCACTTCACAAACCTCTTATTGGTCACAATGCTAACATCCACAAAACTCTTTCACGAGAAATTGGAAGGATACCTTCTACCATGATCAAGCAAGATTGCAGAGAAACAATGAAATACGCCAGAAAAAAAAAATCAAAGTGCATATCAGGAAAGATTCTGAACCAAGAAGCTTTGATAGAAACAATGAAGCATACAAAAAAAAAATAGGTTCAAGTCGATACAAAGAAACACAAGTTCGTGAATGGAGGTAACTCAACTCAATAGCAAGTTTTTAGAGGTCCAAAGAATGATTCTCAATAAGATCAAACAAGGATGCATGCGAACAAAGGAACATGATTGAAAGATACTCAAATCAATGTCCAAGAAGGAATCCGAAACAAAGAACTCCAATGTCAAACATGAAAGGAAAGGCAAATCAAGACACAAGGATACAAGTAAAGATTAAGATCTGAAATCGAGCTATCCTTGAAGAGAAACTTCTAACGTTCCCAAAACCCACGAGTCACATTACCTATACTCCTATATCGTCTATGATAACTCGTTAGTGTTCCCAAATACACAGACCCATAGCATTAGGTTGGCCAAACTGAATACCAGAAAATGTGAAGATGAACCTTTTTTCATCACAAACATGGCTACAACTACATCAAGCTCAATTAGCATCATCAACAACAATAACAAGAAGATAGAAACTGCTTATGTAAATACTACAAAGCTGAATTAATGAAGCAAAGTAGGATAAACCTAAAATTGGCTAGAAAATTGAGCTCTAAGCAACAGAATCACAAAATCAGACTATACCTAAAATTCACGAAAGGAGCAGACGCGACGAGAGGAGAGATAGAGAGAGCTCTGCTATGATGGTGAGGAAGGGAGCAGATGCAACAAGAGTGGCAGCGAAGGGAGCTTGTGTGATGCGATTGATGATGGAGAGATCAAACTTGTGCGACGTGGGCGACGGCAGAGGAAGGCACGGAGAGAGGAGTGGGTTTTATTTGTGTGGGAGCGTGTGAATGGAATTCAAATTAGGGTTTTATTAGGATTACTTAAATTTCTGACAGATTTATTAATTAATTACAGACGTATTTTTTGTCGGTAAAAAATTTAAAATCAAATTTCAATTTATAGATAGAATTACCAACATATCTCATAATCTGTCGGTGAATTTTTGAAAAAAAATTTAATTTTTTTACTAACAAAAAATTCATCAAAAATCTATCGACATTTTTAACAGTAAAATTCTGTCAAAAATCCGTCTGCACTCTATTGTTTTCTAGCAGTGTTCACATATGCTATTTATTACCGTCTATCAATAATGTAATGATAACATTTTTGTAGAAAATTCATTTATCATTTTTACTATCGGATTATCTGTTGCAAAATTTGATAATAATATTTGTGAAAAAATCCGATAATATTAAACGCATTTTTTTACAATAAACATGTCAAACACATGGCATCTTCTCTCCTTTTCGTAGGTTGCAAAAATCATTTATCAACTTTTTCGTAAATTGCAAAATACAAAAGCAATGCAAGGCATATACGTGTACTCACCAATTTTCAAGAATTATTACACCTATAGCCCGTTTAAAAATTAATCTTTGTAATTAAACAGGAGGTGACATTGTCTACCACAAAACTGGAAGTCATATTGTAATTAACACGCCAAAATGCATAAGATAATATTGCTCGTATGAGCTGTATGTAATTTTGACTATATATACACAATTGAAGTATATAACCTCCCTCGTTGTCGTAGTAAACATGTTAATAATAAGAAGTGTCTTTGTATATTTACTTACTTCTCTTAAACGCTATATGATTGCTATAGGCAGCATATAGCCAGCAAATGTTGACAAATTAAAGCAACCATTCATATTCATATATGCTTGTGAGTGCTTTGGTTTATGCTATTCACACGACAAAGTAAAACCCGCGTAGCGACATAACTTGTCCTGCATACACGTAAGATAATCAACTTTCGATTGCAAAGATTACTATCATCATATCATTATACGAACAAGTTAATTATCTGCACCTAACAAATATTTGCACATCATTATTTAGATTTGACATATTTTATCTTAATAGAAAAGTATAATTAAATAATTTTTAATCAGTCAATTTTAAATAATTATAATTAATACTTATTAATTTTATATTTTTTAAAAATAAAATTTAAATAATTACTAATTAATGATAATTAATTAATATAAAGTATAATCTAAAAATGTTTGTTGATTTACTGTTAACTAAATCCCTATTAATTACTTAACAGAATTGTATCTTAATTAATATCAGTATAATTCAATGGTTAATTAATTGAAATGAATGTTTATAAGCTTTATGTATAATTGAATAGAGTGAGTGAATATGAATATAGTTATCCAAATAATTGAAACAATATTTTATGCACAATATATGATGAGATAAATTTTCAAAGGACCAACTTTTAGACCAGTTAAAATAGGCTAATTTTATCTTTAAAATTAAATTTATTTAAATTTTAAATTAAACAAATTGAATCTGATTGACTCAAAAAAATAATGAGTTAAATAAATTTGATGAGTAAATGATAGTTTATTTAAATTTTATTTTATTTTTTAAAAAATTAATATTTTTTCTGACACAATCTAAACATTCTATACATCAATTAAAAAAAATTATTTATTTAAAATTTTTAACTTAAAAATAATATTTTTTGGTCAAAATATTTTTTATAATATAAAATTAAAAAATAAATAAATTAATTTATTTAACTCATTAAACTGAATATAAATCATTTGAATTAAAAAATGATGACCCATAAATAAAACTAGTTTAAACGGATTTGACGAATCTATCTAACAGCCTAGTTAGCCATAGACGCCGATATTAATTAGGAATGGAGAAAAATTGAGAATTAGGTACGAGATTGAGAGGGACGAATGGTGTGTGACACACTGATAATGATGATATATAGTATATGAGATTTATTTAAGCAAGAAGAAGAATGCTTGTTATGGATTTGTGAGCTTTTTTCTTTTCTTAAAAAAATATTAGTGAAATCTTTAATTATTTGCTCTGTTAGCTCCTGTCGAGTGATGTAAGAATCGCATGAAATATATCACATCAAAGCGTTACATAATGGGCCCCTCTTAAAGGAAAATAGTTTACCAAATAGTTGTAAACACTTGACATTTGACAAATAGCAACCAAGTCTTTGTTTCACAAAACAGTGACGCGGCTTTTCACTTTTTGACCTTTGAATTGCTTACTCAAAACATACAGTAGTGTATTGCTCTAACAAAATAACTAAATTTATATTTAGTACTGTTTTAAGGTATTATTTTTACATGAATTGTATTATGATTATGTCTATGGTGATTACAGTAATGATATAATTAATGTTAAATTAAAGTTATATTTATTTTTATAATATGAAAATATTTTTTTAATAATATTTTTTAAAAAGTATTATTAAATAATAAAAAAGTATATTTTAATTTTAATAATATTTTTTAAAATAATATATCTATCATAGCATAAACATATTGAAATCACTTTTTTTATGTTATAACAATTTTTAACTTGAAATTATAAAAAATAGTAAAATAAAATAAAGAGAAAAGAAATACATGTCAAAAAGTAGATTTAAATTAGGGTTTAAATAGAAAAAAATTTTTTGAAAGGAAATAATCATTTCTAATCAGAAAAGATTTAGGCACTGATAAAATTGATCATAAAAAAATAAAACTAATGTTATATCCATCAGAAATGAATTTTGTTTAACAAAAATATCTAATTATAAAATTTTTATTGACTCCATTAAAAAACACAAAATTCCTAAATTATCATATCCCATCGTCTTCAATCGGTTAAAAACCTAAACTTTTCTAACAATATTAAAAACCTCACAACTCCTCTCTAAACTCCATTAACACAGTATTACTCTCCCTTATTCTATCCTTACTCATTTTCATATATCCTTAATCATAAATTGTCAAAACACATGCAAAGGGGGACAAAAAAAAATAAGAAAGAGAAATCAGAGAAGAAGAAAGATAGAGGAAGAAAGAAATAAGAAGAGGGAGAATGGTGGCATCAACGTTGGAGTCGTCGTCCCTATAGTAGCAAAGAAGAGAAAGAAGGATATGCAAGGCCGACAGATCTCTCTCTGCACTACCACGTTTGCTTCGTAGTTACTATGTGTCAAGTACTGTTATAATACACTGGAAAAATTTTATTCAAGTGTTCTTTTGGCTATTTTGCATGTTTTGTTTCTTCTCATTCTCTCGTAAGATCCAAGCATATGCTTCTGTTTTTGTTGTTATAATTTTTTTCATTGCCCCTTTCTTCTTCTTCTTTTCTTTTAGATATGAAATAGGTAATCATATTTTGTGTTTTACTATTATGATGGTTCAATTTTTTGTTTTTAAAAATTTTTCTTACACTGCTTAGATTCATTTTATCATTTTGATTCTGATTACTTATTTTTATCCCAAGAAAATGCTTATTTTTTATTATAGTTAATGCAACTAGGTTGAATGCTCAAAGAGGTTGAAGATGATAATGGTAGAGAAAAATTAGGAATTTTATGTGTTTTTTTAATGAAGTCAGTAAAAATATAATAATTGGATATTTTTGTCAAATAAAATTCATTTTTAATAGACATAATATTAGTTTTATTTTTTTCTAGTAAGTTTTATCAGTGTCCAAATCTCTCATGATAAAAAATGGTGGTTTACTCTTTTTCTTAATATATGAAGTTTACGTAGCTATCCAATAACAAAAATGATATGAGCAAACTAAATTAATAATAAGTCTCCATTCATTTTCTTTTTTCAAATCTCTCGATTTTAAAATCCTTAATTTATCATTCTTCTTTTGCTACCAAAAAATTTTCAATGTGACGAAAATATTCTCAACAAAAATATATTCCCATTAATCCATGGATAAAGAACAATTGGATTGACGATTTTAACACAATGTTGCCATCAAATTAGTAAATCGAATGGTAATCATAGCCCCTTTTGTAAGGTCCCACATCGGTTGGGGAGTGGAACGAAGTATGCCTTATAAGGGTGTAGATACATCTCCCCAGCATGACGCGTTTTGAGAGTGAATGTGGGGGCTTTGGTTATCATCCCTATCGTCAAAGAAAAAACAGTGAGGCCTTATGCTCCAAAGTAGACAATATCGTGCTAGTGGGTGGTCTGGGCTGTTACAGATGGTATCAGAGTCAGAGCCTGGATCGATGTGCCAGCATGTATTGCATCATCAATAGAAGCTCAATTTCAGCATGTATATATTCACGAGAAGTTTAGGAAAGTTAAAGTAAAATGTCAGTGCTTATTATTTGAGTCAAGAGGCATATTGTGTCGTCATTCTCTGAGTGCATTAAGTTTTGAGCGAGTAGATAAAGTGTCACCAGGATAAATATTAGAATAATGGAGTAAGAATATAAAGAGGATGTACACACATCTCAAAAGCAACCACAACGAGCCTTTATTGGAGGCAAGAAGTAGGAGTTTGATGATTTGGTGTATCGGTAACACAATATTTGTGAATTGGCATCAGAAGAGTTGACTGTGATTCTGCACCGCACTTATGATACTGCTATGACTGAGATGCAAGAATATAAAGCCAAAAGTAACGAAAAATGTTTGTTATCGTACAAAGATGCTTCTTTGGAAGATATTAACGAACTTCAAAGCCCACCACATGTAAGAATAAGAAGACATCCCAAAAATAGATTGGGATTAAATACTGAAAAGCAAATTGCAAATACTTTAAAGAAAAATAAAAAGAGAGCTCCAAGTGAGGTAAAATTGATATATTGTAATTAGGTAAAATAGCCTTTTCTGTATGTTAATAGATGTATTAATATACGATTTACTTTTTGCAGTTGAACATTTTAGATGGTAAATTAGTGGTGCAGTTAAATTTCAACCTTTATTATGGACAAATTATGAATTATCAGTTTAGATATTCAAGGAATTAGGATAGATTTTTTTATTTTCATTTGAATGAATTTCGGTGCAATTAGTGTAATATTTTTATTTGTTAATAAAAATGAGGGTTACTTTTTAAATTGTGTTATGTTGTTTCATTTACTAATATACTGTTGGTTTTCAAATTACTTTTTCAATTGTTTAATGGTAAATATTTTTAGGTGTGAATGTAAACAAATTTCGGTGCATTTTTTATTTCTTCGATATATTAAACCTAATAACTGTGAACCTTGGGTAATATGGCTTTAGATTCTGCAATACAGTATAAACATGTTCATAGAAGTTTAATTTGGCAAAGGAATTTATCAAAAGCTTCGATTTAATATTTACAAAGATGCAAAGGATGCTTTTGTTTAAACTATCCAGTAAATAAAGACAATTTAATACTCAACCAGTGTAGAAATTCATAACAATTTACAAAATTTAAACCTATACACTTTTTTTATATCTCTTGAAAAAAATTTATAGAAAGGACTTGATATTGCAGCAGATGACTTCAAAAGTATTATGACTTTAAATTCAATAGTGACTTTATCTTCAATTGATTTATTTTTTCAAAGAGAATAATGGAAGCATATTCCACTCTGAAACGGTCAACTTGTTCCTACAATTGAAAGAAATTTATTTTTAATTTATGTTAATTTAGAAATAAGGAATTCTGCATTTTTAATGATACTTACCTGTTTCTAAATTTTTTCATGTGTATTTTCCTTTTTTGATCTTTTTAAGATCAATTGTCTCCAGCCATTTCATGACATATATTGCGTAATCTCAACTAATAAAAAAAATAAAATAACAGAGTAAAATATATTTAATAGGACAGTAACAAGAAAGCATAGTAAAATATATTAAATAACAGTACTTACGATGCTCGTTGACCACTAATTGAAATATATGGTGCTTCAATGTCCTCTTAATTGTCCACCAAAATTTTTTCTCCAACATACACCCTCATTTCTGATATCATCAAGCTCTGAAAAGTACAAAAATCTAAACATAAGAAGCAGTACAAATCAATTTTGGATAAGAAAAGGTGATAAAAACAAGTGCACGTTATTTAACACAGAATTACACTGAAATTAATTAATGATTACGATGCACAAACCCAGTTCAAGAGAAGAACATAAACAAGATAAAGAAAATAAAAATATGTATTATGTAAATAACTTATCACAAATTTATTCATTTTTGTTCTTTCTTCATTGGGAGATTATTTATGAATGTGGTCAAGCATATAAAAGATTTTTTTTTCACATCCGCAATTCATAGCCATTAATGTCTTCCATGACAAATTGGGGCAAATAGATGAAATTTGGGTAAATAGGACAATATTTTAGTCTAAATGACACAGAATAAAAGAATTATTTAAGAAGTTTTAGAAATAAAAACTTACAAATGGATGGGATGCTAGTTTTTTTCTAGAAAAATGAGGTACTCCTTATATTCATTGATGTTGTATGCCTTCTTAGTTGTTGGATTAATGTAGTTGTGTTCAAACTTCATCAACATGTTATTTTGCACAGAAATAATAACTTTTAGCATATAATATATTTTCAAAATGCATTGAAATTGAGGTTAAAATTTAATAGTATAGATCTTACCATAGTATCAAATAGGACACAGTATATCTGTTCTTCAAATCTTTTAGATTTTTTCTTGTTGAGAAGTTAGCACACTGCGGAGACCACCTATGGAAACCAAAGACTAAATTAAATTACGTACATGGCACAATAACTCGTAAGAAAAAATATTAATGTTATAGCAAAAGAATTTACCAGATTTTCTACATATTCTTTAGGGCTTAAAGATGCAAAGTAATATCTAGCTCCCTCAAATATATTTTCATGCTTCAACCTGAATATGATCTCCCATTCATTGCTAGTGACATTTTTAAAGGTCTTGATATTTATGGCCTAATGGTAGCATTTATTCCTAAGCTCTTCCATTATTTTCTTTTGCTTAACTAAAGTCTTGAACTTTTCAAGAAAGCTCAAAGTTAGCTGTACATCTTGTTGCATTGGTTGTGGACTTGTCTCCTTGGAAAATTTTAGTGCTATTGCAACCCCAACATACATAACCTTAACCAGCTTTTCCAACTCATTAACCAGCATAGGGCTCTCTTGTGTTCTAATGTTTGGAGATTTTTTTTGTTGGCTGGTGGTTCATCATCTTGTGTAATTGTAGTTTCATTGGTTGATTGACTTATGCCAATGTCAAAGAATGGTGCACCAAAATCATCATCCAATGCAACCTTTGCAACCATCAGTAATCCAGCTTTAAGATCTTGAGCTAGTAGAGTACAACACCATGATACATAAATTTTTTTAAGAATGCACCGAAATAGTTTAAAAAATTTGATAAATTAGAACTGACACATTAGAGGGACTTCGTGCTGAGTTTCTTTCTGGGAAAGCTTCCTCAGGAGCTTCTTAACGAGATTGTGGAGGACTGTAGGACGAGACATAAAATTATTTATAAAAATACCAAAAAGAATTATGCACCGAAAAGAAATTTAATAAAAATTTACACATTAATAGCTTCTTCTTGAAAATTTTCATTTGTGGGAGATTGCGCAGGAGTTTGTTGTTGAGTATGTGAAAGGTTGGAGATAGAAGGCATAATTCCTCGAAGTGGCACTCTAATAAAGGCAAACAATAAAAATTCAAGAGCGATGCTTAACAAATTTCAGTGCAAATCATTAACTCAATGATTAGAAAACTCACATATTCAGTAGTTCAGATTGTGACCAAATTTGTTTTTGTAGCACAAACATTTGATCTTCGAGATCAGTCCCAAGATTAATAATTAGACTACTCATACTAAATAAAATTGGTGTCAATTAAGTAAATAAAATTAAATGAAATATAAAAACCTATTATTATGAACTAAACTGAATACTTTATGAGGATTGTTAGTTGATTTGATTTCCACTAACTCTAAGCCTTCCATTAATAGAGTTGGCTAGGACTTGTGGATTGAGATCAATTATGCCCTTTTGACTAGTTCTCGATGTTAGGATTGACTAATTGGGATTAATTCTACACAATTTCCATGGTTGTGGTCCATAACTAGGATAGGAATCCTTAATTCCCCAATTCTTGCCAAGAGCCTTTTTTGTCATTTAATTTTCATTTTCATTGCTTTTACTTGCTTCACATTTAATTACTTGCCATTTTAATTTCTTGCCTCTTATAATCAAAACTCCCAATTCCCCCATAGCCAATAATTGAGCATTTCATTGCAACTCCTAGGGAATATGACCCGGGACTTAAAACTTTCGGTTATTTTGTATTGATTGTGATACCTTTGAATTAAAATTTGATTGTGATCAATTGTTGGGTTTGGACTATACTTGCAACAGAGAAATTCTATTTTGAGAGAAATTCCAAACCTGCTCTAGGCTAAGCATCAAATTTTTGGCGCCATTGCCAGGGAGTTGTAATGGTGTTATATTATTGGCTATTATGAATATGTTAATATGTGAATATCTTGCTTTTGTTTGCTTTCTTTATTTTGTTTATATAGAAGGTTAATTTTGGGAGCTCATAGCTTGTTGGAAACTCCATTAAAGTTTGGTGCAATCAATTGAGAATTTTGGAGATTCAAGCATTGTTGGAAGTTCCAAGATGAACATAAGCACAAGCTTCCTTGATTAGAGCTCTCCATAAGTCCAACTTAAGGACAATAAACTAAAGTGTTAGGTGGGAGACACCCCACCATGGTAACATTGTTCTTACCCTTTTCTTGTTCATAATTTTGGTTTATTGCATGTTTGCTTGTCTTAGTTAGCCTATAATTAGTTTAATTTTGAGCATACATAGGTTAATTTTCATATGGATCATGTATTTATGGATATTTGAATGTTGTGGGGTTGAACTTTTGTTGAGCTAAGGTAGAGTGCGCTAGAATTGGAAGAAATATTTTTGGAAAAACAGGGCAATGTGTGTGCGCACACTCTTGCGCGTACGCACACAATGTCTATATTTCGCGCTTTGTGCGTGCGCACCTCTCTGTGCGCGCGCACACTAGTCTGCTAGCCCTCTATTGAGAGTGCTCGCATGCCTTGTGCATGGGCGCTCTCCTGTATTTTGCACCCTGTGCGTGCGCATCCACTTGTGTGAGCACACACCAGCTTGCACCCCTTCTGTTGGGAGCGCTGGCACACCCTGTGCGTATGAACCCCTATCCATTTTGTCCCTGTGCGTGTGCACGAACAAGTGTGCGCGCACACACATGATCCTTCCCCAAGTTATTATTAAAAAAAAGTCTTCTATGCGTACGCACAACCTTGTGCGTGCACACACGTCTTAATCCCAACTCTGCTTAGAGCATTCGCATACCCTTGTGCGTCCACTCACTTCCCTTGTTTTAACTTGTGTGCGTGAGCACACATGTCTGTACGCACGCACAAATGTTGTTTTGGGAAACATTTTCATTGCACTTTAAATTAAGCCCCCAACGCACTTCTGCCCCCTCCATCCCTCCCTTATCTTGTTTTTTCCATATTTTTCTACATGTTTTACTTAGTTTTCATTGCATCTCATTTTTGTTTTAGTAATTATATTAGATTCGGTTTAGTTGTTTGCTAATTAAATAAATTGCAAGTGTTTGATTGATATTGATTGGGTTGCTTCCTTATTGAATTTCATCAATGCACTTATACTTTGCTTTAATATACTAGTACCTAGTGGGTTTGATAATTCTTGTTTTGATTGCACCCTAGGACAAATTAAGTGCACATTGAATTAAGTGAATTAAGTTGAAATTACTTGTTCATCATGATTTTTCATGTTGAATTCATCGCATGACCGGTACTTGTTTCTAATTAATGCTTTGCATTTGTTTGAGTGATTTGAATTGATTGTTATCAAACTTGTCACTTTTTGCAACAAGTATCTTTACCATGTGACTATTTCATTATGTGTGATGATGAATAAGGAGTTTTCTTTTTCCTTATTGGATTGGTTATTGTTTATTGTGCTTCTATATCAATTTTGCGCCTTCACTTGTACAATTTCAATATCCAATATCTCAATTACTCAATTCACTTGAGTTGTGGTTACCTAGGGTTGCTTGTGCCTTAAGTTTTGCTTATTCTTTACTTGCAACCTGGGCCACTTAGTTGAGGAACACATGCTATTTCTTTTGATTGTGTGGTTGCCGTTCTTACCCGGCCAATGTGTGTTTTCTAAACTGTGCACACTTAGAATACACACATTGTCTTTCATCATACCACATGCATATGAACTCTTCCTCAATTCTTGTTTGTTTGTTTTATCCAGCAGCCCGAGCCCTAGTGCCCACCAGCTGAAGGTGGAGCCTCATAGTTCTTCAATCCCGGATTATGTGCATGCACAGAGGATTGTGCAACGTTTATTATTTCATTACATTGCACTTTGTTTAGTTTGCTTGTATATATCTTAGTTTGCTTATAGTTTTATTGTAGTAAATATTTGCATTTGCATGATAGAGTAAATAAGTTTGGTAAAAAAACAACAAGAAATTTTCAAGAAATCTCTTTTAGGGTGTTCTATTGATTAGATTTGAAAACTTGTTTTTTGAACTTGCTTGAAGTATTTTTATGGAACATAGAAAAGAGCTTAAACAAAACACCTAGTGAGATTTGAGCTTTAATTGTGTGGTTGCACATTTTCAACTACAAATTTTGTTCTTGTGTGTTATACTCCTTTTATGATTATGATATGAGATTTGCTTGAATCTTTATGTCCTATATTTGATGTTTTGAAATGCATCTAGTATGATTGAGGCCATTTTTGAAAATGAACTCACTAACCTACATGGCCAACCCTTATATCTATCATTGTAAACTAATTTTGAGTCTTTTAATCCCCTTTGTTCTAATAATAAGCACATCTTTTATCCTAAGTGAAAAACCATTAATGTCCATAGATTGTATCTTTAATTAGCTTGGGTTGAGGAGTCTGTGTTACTCAAGTGTGAGGGAGATTTGTTGGGAAACTTTGGTAATAAATGTACATTGGGCTTTCATTATGAAAATATGGAAAAATGGGTAAACACTCATGCATTCATTATTTAAAACATATGCATCTCTTCTTGACAATATGAAAAAAGAAAAAAAGAAAAAAAAAGAGAAAAGGAAAAGGAAAAGAAAAGAAAAAAATGAATGATAATAATAATGTTAAATAAAAGAATGCATATGTGGTTGAATTAGAAAGAAGAATGCATGAGTGAATGACAAAAAGAGGTGAATGGAAAGTTAGGTTGTTCTCTTTTGTGTACATAGGTTGATATAGGATTAGGTGGGATACTTGAGCTAATCAAAGATCCAATCTATTAGCCCACTTCACCATATTAATCCTACCTTAACTCCAGCCCATTACAACCCTCCAAAGACCTCATGATATCTGTATTCATGCATCAAGTATTTGTTGATTGTTAGATGACTGAAAAATCCTAGAAAACATGATTAAAGGAGAATTGAGTGATTTAAACCCTAAACATTGAGCGACTAGAGTGTATACACAATCGGTGAGGGGTTCGATCGCTCAATTCTATACTTTCATCTCTTCTCTTGTATCTTCTTGCAAGTTGCTTGTTAGTTTTTGAAAATTTCAAATCAAATCTTTGGACATTGATTACATTGCATTGATTCTTTGTCTTGGCCCTAAGGCTTGTTTTGGATTGATTGGAATTCTATTATTTATTTTTGCCAAACTCCATAGGAACCATATTATAGATAGATATCATTTTGCATAGTTGCATGCACATAGGTAGTTGCATTGAATAAGTTGCTTACCCTTTTACCCTTCTCCTTTGATTGTGATTAGCATGAGGACATGCTATTTTTAAGTGTGGAGGAGTTGATGAATCCATATTTGACGATAAATTTGTGATTGATTTGAGTGAATTTTATCATATAAACCCACATTTATTCATCCAAATAGCATGATTTTGAGTTCTCTCCCTAAATTGAGCTTAATTGTGAAAACATGCTATGTTGTGCTTAATTTAATCAATTTTATCCCACTTTCATCCCATTTGATGTCTTGATGGTTTTGATGAGTGATTTCAGGTATAATAGGTAGGAATGGCTTGATAAGAGTGGAAGAAAAGCATGCAATTGGGAGAAAATATGAAGAAAATAAAGGAGAAGCACAACAGCATGTGTGCGCACGCATGACAATTTGTTCACATGCATAAGTGAAAGATCAGCAAGTGTGCGTACGCACACAAATTTGTGCGTAGGCATAGGTACCGGCACGTGACTAATTTACTGCAAAATGTTGGAGGCGATTTTTGGGCCTCTAAAGCCCAGTTTTGGACTTTCTGAAGCTGATTGAGTGCTATATCAAAGGGGCATCACTCCATATCAAGGGAAGTGCAATTAGGGTAGATTAGAAACATGCTTTAAGTCATATTCTAGAGAGAGAATCTCTCCATTCTCTCTAGAATTAGGGTAGATTAGGTTAGATCTCTCTTAGATTTATGTTTAATTCTTATTTTCATTTAGTTTTCCTTGCCATTTATTGTTATTGCACCTTTGTTCTTTACTTCTATTTGTTATTTTCCCTCTTTTATTCCTTTATGTTTATGACGCTTTGTTACTTTTAATTTCAATTATTGTAATTCATGTTTTATGTTTCTTATTGTTTAATTTAGTTGTTATTATTATTTTCATCCATATGGTAGTTGTAGAATTTATTATTTCTTGTTATTTTACCATGCTTTCTTTTTATGCCTTCCAAGTATTTGATAAAATGCTTAGTTGGATTTTTGCCTAATTTTTCACACTCTTGGTTGGGAAATTGGGTAAGTAGGTGAACCTGAGTGGTGGATGTCCATTCTACATTATGTGAGGATTGTTAGTTGATTTGGTTTCCACTAACTCTAAGCCTTCCATTGATAGAATTGGCTACGATTTGTGAACTGAGATCAATTATGCCCTTTTGACTAGTTCTCGATGTTAGAATTGACTAATTGGGATTAATTCTATACAATTACCATGTTTGTGGTCCATAACTAGGATAGGAATCCTTAATTCCCCAATTCTTACCAAGAACTTTTTTTGCCATTTAATTTCTATTTTCATTGCTTTTACTTGCTTTTCATTTAATTACTTGCCATTTTAATTTCTTGCCTCTTATAATCAAAACCCCCAATTCCCCCATAGCCAATAATTGAGTATTTTATTGCAACTCCTAGGGAAGATGACCCGAGACATAAAACTCCCGGTTATTTTGTATGGATTGTGATACCTTTGAATTAAAATTTGATTGTGGTCGATTGTTGGGTTTGAACTATACTTGCAATGGAGAAATTCTATTTTGAGAGAAATTCCAAACCCGCTCTAGGCTAACCATCAGTTGTCAAGCTGCAAATGGATGTCCTTGAAGTCTCCTTGTTGCTCTCTGGTTGAACCTTGGATACTGTTGAGTTCAAGTTTAATTATGGCGTCCTTACTCATTTATGATTGCTATATATTGAGTAGTTTCAAACCATGAATATTTTATTTCGTTAGGGAGGTGATGCATACGCATCATGTGTATTTTTCTATGCTTTTTCATATAAAAAATTAGTTCATAATGCCCAATTATCGAGTATTTGTTGTGCTTATGTCATATATTGCTTTGATTTCTTTGATTTGATGAATTTTGTAGAAAATGGTAGAAAAAGAAGCAAAAAGCACAGAGAAAGCTTCAAGAGGTTTGCAACCTTGACCTCTTTATACTCCAACAAGAATAACTTGAACTACAAAACTCCAAATGAAGTGATTCTAGTGCCATTGAAAAGTAGACTTCCAAAGCGTTCCAACCATATATAGCACTACATGGTGGAAACTAAACTTGAGGAAGAAAAGTCACCCTGAAAGTGCAAAGAGCAAGACTTGGCGCTGGAACTAGGCGATGGAAGTGGCGTTGGAAAAATCAATGCCAAAAGCAACCCTGGAGCTAGCCCTGGCACTGAGTTGGGCGCTGGGTAAACCAACGTCCAGAAATGAAGCATGGATCCATCCTGGCACTGGTTTGGGTGTTGAGTTGGCCGCTCATTTAAGCCAGCGCTAGCAACCCAAATTAGCATGACTTTGTCTTTTTCAAAGGAGCATAACTTGAGATCCAATGGTCCAAAGGATGTGTTTTCAGTTGCGTTAGAAAGTCGACATCTTGAGTTTTTCAACAATATATAATAGTATGGGGTGGAAATTCAATTTGAGTTTCAAAAGCTGGCATTGAAATGGAAGTTAGAGTTGTCCTGGCGCTGGAAAAGCCGGCTCCCAAAACCAGCGCCCAAATCTGCATGACCTTGTCATTTTCAAAGGAGCATAACTTGAGTTTCAGAGGCCTAAATGATGCGCTTCTAGTTGCATTAGAAAGACGATATTTAGAGCTTTCTAACGATATATAATAGTTTATAGTGGGTATAAAATTGGAGTACAAACAATAGGCATCTTTAAAGCCCCAAAAACACTCAATAAACCATCCTGGCGCTAGAAGTGCTAGAAAAAACAGCGTTCAAAACCAGCGCCCAATCCAAACCAATGGCCATACATTCTAAAAGACCCCTAGAGCTTCATTTTGGTGCAATTAAATTAATTCAAGGTCCACTACAAAATCATGCAAGAAATCCCATAAATATCACTCAATCAAGGCCACAAGAATCATTTAGAATAGTTCATTTTCATTTGATTGTAGTTTGCTTTCAATTTCATTTGAGTTTGTAATTTAGGATAGCCTATATATAGGCCTTAGTTTCATCATTAGTGAGGAGATACACCCATACACACACTCTGGGGGGATTTCATAGGGGGTCTTCAGACTTCTCTCCTCACACACTTCACATTCTTCTTCTCTTCCATTTTTTTCATGCCCACTTTTGTAAATATTTTGTTATGAGTCACTAACTCTTTACATTGGGAAAGAGAGCTCTATTACAATTTAATGGGTTGATTTATTTTCATTCTTCATCTTTAATTCTTCTTTCATTGCTTCTTTAGAGAGAGTCTTTGTGCTTCAAAGATCTAATTACTATCGAGAGAGGGGTTAGATCTATTTGAATTCTATGATGAACTTGAGAAAGGAGTCATGGAATTCAGTTTGAGGCTCTTCTCTCACACCTCTCTTGATTGATAATTCTTAGTCTGATATGTGACATGTAACCACTTTGAATTGAAATCTTGAGCGTTGTGTGGCGTTTAAATTGGAAATTGAACTTCATCTTTTCTCATGAGCAATTAGATCAAGAGATTGACAATTGATCAAGTTAAGAGAAATCAAATCACCAACAGATTGGGGTTTGATTACTTATGATTTGCTAAGAGTTCAATGATTTCATGATTGAAGTGGAGATAAGAATTGTTGATCCTGAGAATGCAATATCTCTTGATCCCAATATTTTTTTTATTCTTAATTCTAGTTATTTACTTTCTTGCACTTTTCTTTCTTACACTTTACTTTCCCGTACTTTACATTTTTTGCACTTTACATTTCCAGTACTTTACTTTTCTTGTACTTCATATTCATGCCATTTACTTTCTTGCTCTTTATTGCTTTCATTTAATTTCAAGTTATTTACATTTCTTGTTGCTCATCATTCCAAATTGAATCGTCTAACTAGATTAATCAACCAACTTTGCTTGCTTAATTTTTTAATCCTTGTGGGATCAACCTCACTCTTGTGAGTTTTATTACTTGATACGACCCAGTATACTTGCCGGTAGTTATGCGGAATAATATTTCCGTATAAAATTTTTGATACCGTTGCCGGGGATTAATTGTGATTAACAAACTACCGGTTGGTTGATTTTTTAGATTAGACATTTTTATTTTTTATTGCTTTTGTTTCTTTATTTTCTCTTGCTAATTAAGTGTTTGTGTTATTGCCTCACTAAGAATTTCTTATTTGTGACATGAGAAACTTCAATTTCTCTTCGTGATTATGATTGATACAAAGTATTTTCAAGTAAGAATGGAGTTTACCTCACATTTTGATCAATCATATTACATAGAATATTGTCCACTACTACAAAATGATTCATGTTATTATCCTAATGGTGCCTGGAAATACCAACAAGGAATGATGGGATTTGAGTAATCAAATAAAATAGAATACCTCTGAGAGCCACAAAATAACTCATATTGTTATGACAACTACCCAAATTATGGCTGGGGAAGGGATTTTAATGCTTCATTCCCCATTCATCAAGAGCCATTATCCCTAAATTGTCCAACCTATGCACCTTCACAAACTCATCGAAAAACTCTTTTAACACTTGCAATAGAGGAGCTTTCCCAGAGATATCTCTAAATTGCCTAAATCAGTGGTTTCTTAAGGCAAAATATGAGAGAGGTGATTGAAGATATGGAAGCCTCAAGGAAGAATCAAGAAGAGCAAATGAGACAATTGGCACAACATTTTATTGATGAACCAACCAATATCTTCCCTTAGATAGAGGAAGAATATCATGCCATCAGCTTAAGGAGTGGAGTAGTGCTTAATGTTGGTGAAAATGAGGAATTGGTAGAGCAAGAAATAGAGGCCTTTGTACCACGTGAAACCCAATGAAGAAGGAGGATGCAAGGGAAGAAAACAACCAAAGAAGCCCACACTCAAATGAAGCAGAAAGTTGCATAGAGGGTGAGTTCATTGAACCACTAATTCAAGAGATTCTTGATGAAGAGGACATTCTAACCATCACACAACATCTAAGTTTTGAAAACAAATAAGTGAAGGCAATCAACAAAAGCACTGAAAAGAGGATTGTGGCTAAGAAATGGAGGACAATATCCATGAAAAGGTCAACCACAAACAATCTAACCCCTACCCCAACAAGCAAAGCAAATGAAGCCAATAACAAAAGAATGCTTACTGGGAAGATATCAAAATAGGGGGCCTTCAATTTTTTTCCTCTTCTCCCTTGAAGTTATTTCTATTAACCAATTGGAAGAAGAGGAAGAAATTCATGAACAAAATGTCAAGCTAATGACATTAAAAGAGCGCTTGTTGGGAGTCAACCCAACCGTAGGTAACATTTTCTTTCTTTGCTTAGTTTATGTTCAAATAATTTGACAAGAGATTGCATGAAATAAATTTGGTGTTGCTATGCAACAATTTGATTTCCAAATCTTTACTGGGTACTTGCATTAATTTCAAATGAAAGTGTCACACTAAATTTGGTGTTGTCACTTATTTTTCATGCTATGTACCATGCACACATCACTTATTAGTGCAATCACATTGTCTCTATTTTCTTTCTTGTGCCTTTATTGTTATTCTTAATTTTGCTTGTTTAAACACATGTATTACTCACATTTCATTTAAGATATTCATGACCCATCATAAATCCCATCACTACTATTTTATTTGTTGCTTGAGGACAAGCAATCATTCTAAGTTTGATGTGGGAGAGAAAGAATAGGAAGAAAGTGACAACAACAATGATGAAGATCTACAAGGTGGTTAAGTTTCTTTTTCTCTCATTTGTTCCATTCACACTCTATTGCATGATTGTCTTCTATTTCTTCTATATGCATGTGCATTTGTGAATAAGCATAGTTTGATTTTTGAATCATAACATGTTGCTGTGATATCATAACTACCATCTTGAAATTTGTGAGTCAAAGTAATTAAGCATCATGATCATAAACAAACAAGGTAACTAAAGAAGAAGCTAGCATGAGCATATGAGTATTGGAAGGCTAGCATGACTATTGTTGCTTAAATGCATTTGAATTTTTTTTATTGAAGTTTTCATCTAGGACATTTTATGAAATTTTTGAAAGTTGAAAACCTTGAATAAGCAAATCAAATAAGTCAAGTAAAAGCAAAAGGGGAAGAATAAGAAAGCTGAAGGCTCTGAGTACCAATGATAATTCATTAGTCAAGTACTTGTGGTATTTATGTATCAAGCAAAAAGCTTAAAAACAAAATACTTAAGAGTCAAGGCTAGGCACCATCGCAAAGCACTCCCTCAAAGCTCAAGGCTCTGAGCATCGATGATTAGAGAGTAAAGAAAAGAAACATATGAGCTTAAAGAGTCTCTAATCAAATGCTTGTGGTGTTTATGTATCAAGTGGTAATACTTGAAAATAAAGCATTTAGAGTCGAAGCTTTTAACTAATAGTGCAAAGCACCCAAGAAGCTAAGTTAAGAAAAAGATGAAAAGGTTGTTTCAAAGAAAGAATAAAAGATTTCATAAAGTGAGCTATATAGAAACATCAATCATTTAAATTTCTTTTGTGATTGTTGCATGCATAGTAAACTAGCCAATCATGAACATTAAATTGCTACTCTTCTCACCTTGGATTGTCAAAATCTATTACATGATTCTTTATTTGCTTGAGGACAAGCAAAATTTAAGTTTGGTACTGGTCCGGAGGGTTGATGGAGCGCAGACTTGTTTAGCACCTACCATGTCCCAAGACCATCGACAGTTGGACAATAACCTCATATGAGGGTCATTCTACCGTTGCACAGTCCAACCCATCCATCAGCATCCCTGTCCTACAAGGTGCAGTTCAGCAGAGCTATCACTTCAAACCCTCGTATAGAAATGTTTAGATGGCAAAGAAAAAAATAGTTGTGCAGATTTACAGAGACAGAGAGGGGTTATACCACAAGGTGCCGAAGCTGATGTAGGCACTACAGAGTTGTTATCCCGGAACTATTTGTGAGCTCAGGATCATACCTTACTACGATGGGTAGCTTCTGGTCTGCGACTGTAGCATGTTTGACAAAGTCTTTTGGACTTTCCCATCCTGTGTTAAGGCTTTCAAGCATTTTAAGCCGTTTATTTCTGTCGATGGCACGTATTTGTATAGTAGATACGGTGGTGTGTTGCTTATTACAATGGCTCAAGACGACAACAATAATATCCTACCTATTACTTTTGCAATTGTAGAGTCTGAGATTACAGAGTCATGATCGTTCTTCCTGACAAATCTGAGACGACATGTCACCCTATAGGAAGGCTTGTTAATTATTTTTGATAGATCACAGGCGATCAAGGCTACACTGAGAGCCGATGATAGTGGTTGGCAACCTCCTAGGGTGTTCCATGCTTATTGTATTAGACACATGGCCGCAAACGTCAAGTCTAATTTTAAGTCAGCCGAGGACAAGCGATACCTTATAAACGCCACTTATAGTCTAAGCAAGGCCGGCTATGAATGGTACATGGATTCCTTGAGAGGTTTGTTGTGGGAGATGGCGGACTGGGATGGTCATTTCAACGAAGAGATACGGCTACAACATTGAAATTGCGGTTGCCGGTTCGATCATATGACAACAAATATGTCGAAGTGCATCAACGTAATTCTCAAGGGTACAGGTACTTGCCGATTTTTGCCATCGTGTGCATCACGTACGAGAGATTACAGATGTTGTTTGTAATGAAGGGCATGGGACACGGTCATAACTAGCGGCTGGAAACTGATTTTCCTAGAGGTTGATGGTAGCCATTAAGAAGAACAAAAAAGGCATCCCGAAGATGCGTGTTACTCATTGTGATCGACAGGCTTCTGTGTTTGTTGTGGAGGAGTTAGAGCCGTTCGAGGGTTGGTCGCGAGGTTCCTTCCAAGTTTGGCTAGCAGCGGGTACATGTGACTATAGCCTTTTTCAATCTTTCCACTACCCATGCCGACATTCACTTGCCGCCTGTGCCGCCACAAGCATCGAGTGGGCACTGTATATTCATCTGGTTTACATGCAGGAGGCTGTGTTTAAGGTGTACGAGATGGAGTTTCCACCGATACCCGACGAGGCTCTATGGGTGGAGTGGCATGGGACTCTGCTTCGTCCTAACCCACTCATGCGCAGGAAGGCTACTGGGATACCTATGTCTTCTAGGTTCCGGAATGACTTGGATGAGGTCAAGTACCAGGAGAAGAGGTGTGGTCTATGCAGGCAAGTTGGTCATACTAGGAAGAAGTTTAAGGGTGATATTCGTTTACTATGCTCGATGTTACCTAGTTATTTTGTGTTATTCTAGTTGTATTAAATGTTTATTAGTGTGTCGTTTATGTGATATATATGTAATCATTAATGGATTTGGAAATCATGAGCGAGGTTATACGAATAAATTATACATCTTTTACATCGCATCATTAAAAGGTCTAACATATTTTTTCATAATAACAAACACAAAAAATCACATAAAAGGACTATACATCAACAAAACATACAAGCATCACTTATACAATACATCATTACTAGTCTAGTACATAAAATTAAGAACATGATACTATACATAATAAACTATAAGATATCATCGATGGTGGGGATCCTGGTAGTGGAGCCGATGCCCAGTACCACATGGTGGAGGCTGTGTCTGGCGCTGAGGTCAGCTGGGTCGAGGGTCTACATGAGGTCAGGGCTGCGCAGAATGATCCTGTGGCTGATGTGGAGGCGGTGGAAGAGGTGTGAATAGTATCTTTTGGAGTAAGGAACGGGGGCATACTGGCGCACCTGAGGTGGATGTTGAGGCAGTGGAGCTAAAGCAGGTGTAACCTGAGAATGGGATGAAGTCAGCAACATATCGTAGTCCACTGACGGAGGTGTCGCATATTGGGCACCTGGTCTCATGCATGCCCTATATGACGAGCCAAAGCCCAGAGATATCTATGGCATCTAGACTGAAGTATGTGCAGGAGCAAAAGGGTGATGAAACTATCCGATATTCTACTCCCTGCCAATCCAGAACTGATTTGCAAGGGGTTATATCGATGCCTAGTAAGCAATGTGAAGCTAGAATGCATCCTCGAAGAATATCTCATCCACCATCTGCTCTTCCTGATAGCTGCTAAATGGCTCGACATCATGCTAACCAGGTGGTGAGGTGTCCCAAACGGCCTGATGCTGTAGACCTCCTGAACCAGATGGATCATGCGGTGTGAGAGGTGGAGGAGGTGGAGGCGGTGGCGGTGGTAGGGGTGAATCATCGCCGCCTACTGGGATGTCTACATGATCCTCATGTCTATTGAACTCAGCCTCCTCTTCCGACTCCACATCCAATCTCTCCCGCTGAGGCCTAACCCTCTCCCTCCTTACCCTTGCACTTGGTTCGCGCTCTCTAGCACCCCTCTTCCTCCTATAAGGTTGCCAGGTGTCTTTTTTAACCTCCTTGGCACGCCTATGCCGATCAGGGACATCCTAGGAAAGGTGGAGAAGGTCCATCGCTGGCTGGCAGTGGATTGGAGATCAGTTGGTAAATCGGCTAGCCTCGGATCATCGAATACGTCTTGGCCTGATTGGTACCTAACCTGACAGTCTCCCCGCCACCAATCCCAAATAATACTCCTGGGTCTGCCTATAGTCAAAACATGGTTGAATGGAGATCCTGTAGCCCTCTAAAAGCATGTTGTCCAGCCGGCATACCACTCTTCAAGTCTGTCAGGCCACCACACATCCTCGCCCTGTCCAGTAGATGTCAGGAACTGATGCGAGGGTTATTGATGATAAAGAATTTTCACAAAAATATCTCGTTGCAAGTGTAGTTCTAAACCAACAACGAATCCTCAAATCAAATTTAATTTTGGTTGTCACAAGTTCAACCCCAATAAAAATAAACCAAAGTATTTGAACCTCGGGTCGTCTCTCAAGAAATTGCAGGGTAGTGTTCTTGTTATTAGTTATGGGTTGTATATTTTTGGGGTTTTGGAATAGGGGACAAGAATAAACTAACAACTAAGAAAGCTCTTGGCAAGGTATGAGAACTAGAAGTCCTATCCTCATTATCATCATCAATTATGACAAGAATTGTCCATTGCTCCACTTAGTTAACCTCTAACTATGAAGGAAAGTCAAGTGGATATTAACTTGAGACCACAAGTCCTAGTCTAATCATAGTGAAAGACTAGCTTTAGTGGCATTCAAATTGACTAGCAACTTCCAATTATCAATCAAAAAGAGGGTTTGATAATTCAAGAGTCACTAATTACTCAACACAAGCCAAGACGAGAAAAATCTACTCTAACATCCTTCCAAGCATTTTATCAAACACTTGGAAGGCATAAAAAGAAAGCAAGATAAAATTGCAAGAAATGTAAATCTACAACTACTCAAGAGCAAGAAATTAACAATAACAAGGCAATTAAACAATAAGAAACATAAAGCATAAATTGCATTAAAAGAAGATAAAAGGAACAAGAGTGCATCAACAAAGATTAACAAAATAAAGGAAACTACAAGAGAAGTAAATTGCTAGATCAAATAAAAGTAAAAAGGAAATTAAAGCAAAAGAAGAAAATGGATCTAGATCTAAACTAAGAACCCTAATCTAGAGAGAGGAGAGTCTCTCTCTCTCTAGAATTCTACATCTCTCCCTAAAACTAAGTTTATGAATGATCCCCAGCGTTTTCGCTTTAATAAGGTCACATGCGAGCATCGACGCGTACGCATCGCTTGACATTTTTCATCCACGCGTACGCGTATGTCATGCGTACGCGTCGCCATGCGACTTCATCTTCCATGCGTGAGCGTATGTCACGCGTGCGTGTCGGTGAATGCATCCCAAATCCTTGATTTTCCATTATTTCTCCACTTTGCATGCTTTTCTCTTCATTCCTTTGATCCATTCCTAGCCTTTTCAACCTGAATTCACTAACAAACACATCAAGGCATCTAGTGGAATCAAAGGTGAATTAAAATTAGCTACTTAAAGGCCTAAAAGCATGTTTTCACTCTTAAGCACAAATTAGGAGAAAATCATGAAACTATGCTATTTCCTTGAATAAATGTGAGAAAAGGTGATAAAATCCCCTAAATAAGCACAAGATAAACCCTAAAAATGGGATTTAATAAGAACCTGTCGACATTGGCTGGGGCGCCTGACACCGGCTACTCTCCACTGAACTGGCGCTTCACCCGATCAATTGGGTGAAACCCGACAATGTTGAAGCAGACGAGGGGGATGATAGACATCCATGTCCCCCACTTTGCCTCCTCGACAAAACATGGCGGGCACAAAGTCTATAGAGCAGGGCCATCGTACGCCGTCCAGACAAACTGAAACAACAGTTGTGGAATAAATAAATATTTAATATCCCAGAAGGTAAATAATGTTTCAAACCACAAAATTCAGTAAATACTTATATTTATTTAATTTATTTAAACAACAAATTCTATATAAAGGACTAAATTGAAAATTAGGTTTTCAATGGTAGTGCTAACCTCGTCCCAACGTAACTGGTCTATCAATAGACGCCATCAAAGAACTCTCGCCTTGTGCTGGTCACTGCTTTGATGCATCAACCCAATCAACCTGACACCGGTTACAAGAATAACACGAGTTCAATTTACAGAATGTCATAACGAGTTACAAATTCAAAACATAAGCAAGACATAAAGAATAGTTACCTCACAGCCATAGGATACATGAAGTGTTGTCGGTTAGGTGGACACTATTGGAAAAATCTCTGATATATCTAGGACATCAATACCAGACTGCCGCCGGCGATATCTGTCGTGCCGCGGTGTGCTGCAGAGCACAGTGGTATGTCCATGCAAGCACCGCCTGTAGAAATCACGGAAGCACCCCCAACTGGCTCCCCGTGTGCACATAGCCCAAGGTGGTACACCACGTCTTGCAGGATGATAGTGGCCACACCACACGGCAGATGGAACGTGTGGGTCTCTAGATGCCATCATTCCACGAATGTTGTGATCAGGAAGTTGTCGAATATGAAATCCCTGAACGTCACTGATGATTTGATTTTTGACGGCTTAGAATTTCACAAATGAATTCTCGTTGCAAGTATAGTTTCTAAACCAACAATAATCCTTTCATACAAAAGATTGTTTGTCACAAGTAACAAACCCCTAATTTTATAAACCGAAGTATTCAAATCTCGGGTCGTTCTCCCTAGGAATTACAATAAAGTGCCTTGTTATTGGTTAGAAATGTGTTTTGGGGTTTTGGATAAGAAGCATGAAAAGTAAATGGCAATGAAAATAAACTAACAACTATAAAAGGCTCTTGGCAAGGTATGAAAATTAGAAGTCCTATCCTAGTTATCCTTCTCAATTGTGATGAGAATTGTTCATTGCTACCACTTAGTTAACCCTTACTAAATAAGGGAAAGTCAAGTGGATGAATTGACTTGAGAATTAACAACAACAAATCAAAAGAAACACATTTATTATGAATTGCCTTGATTGAATTGAAAGGGAGTAGAAGGAACAATACTAGATCTACAACAAAATGCAAGAACAATCATAAAGGAAATTACAACAAAAGAATAGAAGAAGATGAATCTAACAACAAGGAATTGAAATGTAGAAGTAGAAGAAAGCAAAGATTAAAATCTAGATCTAAGAACTAATCCTAATCCTAATCCTAATTCTAGAGAGAAGTGAGAGCTTATCTCTCTAGAAACTACTTCTAAACTAATCCTAATATGTGTGAAATGAACTCATCTCCCTTTGCTCTTCAATCCTTGGCTTTAAATAGCAGTTTAGGCGCCAAAGTTGGTTGGAATTGGGCCCCACAACCCTTGAGAAATCGTTGGCCATGTTTTCTTAAAAAAATCATAAGCCAGCACCGACGCGTACGCGCACAACATGCGTACGCGTCCATGGGGTGATTCGCAGGTGCGCGCAAGCGCCAATATAAACCCTATAAATGGGGTTTATCAACCTCCCCACACTTAAACCAAGCATGTCCTCATGCTTAAACCAAGAATGAAGTAAAGGTATGGCATTTATTCAATGGAACTAACTAAATGCAATCTACCTATATGCAACTATCTAAATGCATGCAATTGCTTGGTCAAAATAAATCAATTTCCAAGAAACATATATGCACAAGGCTAAGGACCGGCAAGTCTAATCCACAATTGAATTGAGTTATTAAATATTTTTACAAACTTGCATGAAAAGAGATGATCATAGGTGGAAACATGTAATTGAGCATCAAACCCTCACCGGATGTGTTTGCACTCTACTCGCTCAAGTGTTTAGGATTAATTCACTCAATTCTCCCCTAATCATGCTTTCTAAGATTTGTTTTTCTTCTAACAATCAACAAATATTTCATGCATGCATACATATATCATGAGGTCTTTTCATAGGTTGTAATGGGGCTAGGGTCAAGGTAGGATGCATATTTGGTTAAGTGAGCTTGGAATTTGAATCTTTAATGAGCTTAAACTTCCCACCTTGCCTATGACATCCTATACAATTAAGTTCTAATCTAACTACTCATTCCTCACTTTTTCACATACTCATGTATTCCTTTTTAATTTCACAACACCTATGCATTGATCTTATTGAGCTTCACTTTGGGGCATTTTGTCCCCTTTTTATTATTTTTCTTCTTTTTCTTTCTTTTTCTATATTTTTTTCTCTTCCATATTATTTTTTTCTTTTCTTTTTCTTTTTCTTTTCTTTTTCTCATTTTTTTCTTTCTATATACAAGAACCTCAATGCATAAGGTTTTATATTTGATCAATACATGAGTATGTACCCAATTCCCAATATTTCCAATAATAATACAAAACTACCATTTTATTCACCCAATGTCCCAAGGTCCCCACACTTGAATGATACTCACACACTCTAGCCTAAGCTAATCAAAGATCCAAATAAGGACATTTATTGTTTTTCGCTTTAAGGCTTGTAATGTGCTAAAATAAGAACAAGTGGGTTAAGCGTAGGCTCAAATTGGCTAACAAAGGAATATAAAAGGTTGGCTATTTGGATAAGTGAGCTAATGAAATAATAGCCTCAATCATATAAATGCATGAATACACAAAATAATGGACATAAAGAATCAAACAAATCAAAGATTACATTCATAGAAAGAGAATAATGCACACAAGAAGGAAAATAAGTGGTTATAAGATGTAACCACACCATTAGGCTCAAATCTCACTTGCTTGTGTTCTTAGCTCAAAAACGTGATCCACAAGATATATAATTCAAGCAAGCTTAATGAAAAGTTTTCACTCAAATCAATTGGTGCCCTATAGATAGAAATACTTGAAAAATTTCATTATTTTGACTAAGCTTATTTTGTATATATATGCAAAAAATAAGAAAATGCAACAAAAATCCTAAAAACCTAAAATGAAATGCAAAAGTGTTGGGATTAGAATTTTGTCACCCAAAATCGCCGACCGGTCGGACGACCTCCCCACACTTAAAAGTTTGCACCGTCCTCGGTGCACTGAAAGATGAGTAAGGGGGTACGGCGACTCTCCGGATTGCTGCGTGTTCTTTCTTTCGCTTCCATGTTTGCTTGTGGTGCATTGTTCATGGAAAACAAAAATATAACACCATAAGATGAGACAATACAAAATCAAGGAAGCATACATTGTTGGAGTGAGGTAAATCACTAGAATTGAGTAAGTGAATTAGTGTGACATTAAGAAATATTAGGTGTGTGAATTCTAAATTGCACGGTTTAGAACACACATTAGCATAAAAGCTATGTCACAAAAGAAGCATGCACTTTACTCATTCTAGTATGCTTGAGATGCTTTAAGTGAACTTGTAAGGTAAAACAAGCATTAAAGAAGCATGAAAGCATTCAAGTTAAAGCCTATGGATGCATATGATCATGAAACACAATGCATTAAGATAAATGCACAACATCATCTATCAAGAAGTTGCCTAATCACAAAATAAGGCTCAAATCACATGGTGGCCAAATCATGTAATTCAAGAAGAGTTACAAGCTCGAAGGCAATTCTCATCACTTGGTATTTTTCAAAAGATAAGCATGAAAAACTCAAGACCAAGTAGCAAAATATAACCTCAATCATAGGATCCAACAAAGATTACCTAAAAATAGTAATGCTAAATTAGCATTTAGGCAATAAGGGGGAAGCAATGCATAGTAAACAAAGTCAATAATTCAACACTTATGATGAAAAGAGAGAAAATAAAATGAAAACTAAACTAAAACTAACTAACAAACTAACTAACTAACTAATTAACTAACTAATATAAATGGTTATCCATGGTGTTTGGAAGTGTTGGATGAGGGGTAGGAGAAGGGAAGAAGAAAGGAGAAGGAAAAGAAATGGAAAGAGGAGAAGAAAAGAAATGGATGGAAGAAAGGGCATCCACGCGCACGCACGCATGACGCGCGCGTCGATGGCTTATTTCGAGAGTGGCGCGTACGCGTCATGTGCGCGAGCGCGCAAATAGGTTTGTGCCTCAGCCCCAATTTTCGCACAGTGCAGGCCTAACTCTCGGGTCAAGGTATGGAAGGTGGAACTTCTCAATCCACGCATACGCGTGCATGGCGCGCTCGCGTGGATGGTCCAAAACGCTTGATGCACGCGTACGCACGCAGTGCGCGTACGCGTGGATGGTGCTCTGTTTTTCAAAAAATTTTGCTATGTTTTTGCACCAATCCAAGCATTCCAAACCTCCAAGCAACTACCAAAACACCCTAAAACCTTATTTAACATACTAAACTACCAAATATACTCAACTAACTAAACAAAACATGAAATTAGACTAATTCTACCAAATATTTACAAAAGAGAAAATGAAAAGAAGTTACCATGGTGGGTTGTCTCCCACCTAGCACTTTTGTTTATTGTCCTTAAGTTGGACTTAGGGGGAGCTTCTCTCAAGGTGGCTTGTGCTTGTACTCATCTTGGAACTTCCACCAATACTTGGACTTTCGATAAGCTCCATCATTCAAGATTAATATCTCCAAGCTTTGATGAAGTTCTTCACGAACCATGGGCTCCCAATGTTGATCCTCATGTGTTTCCGGATCCCATATTTTGTCTTCACATCCATCTCCAAGTTGATTATCATTAATCCATGTGGGTGGTGAGCAAGGTGAATTCTCAACAAAGTGACCAAACATCCTTCTAGACCCATGTACTCTAGTTATACACCAACCTTTGCTATCAAGCTTTGGACATGTGACCATAATGAACCTAGGATGATGCTTCCAACCACTAACCATCTCCTTTTTACTCTTAAAGCCACAAATATGTCTAAGTTGACCATCCGTTTCAAGCAAACCATATTCAAGGGGAATAATAAAGCTTGAGTATAAGGAATTTACCCACTTGAATGAGAGAGTGGATGGTGGTGGCTTGGGGAGAGGTATTTTCAATGTGCTAGTAAGCTCCACTCCCTTGTTTTCGTCCTTGATTGCCTCCACCTTTTCACAAACTTCTTCATTCTCAATCCTTTGTTCATCAACTTCATCTAACTCTTCTCCATCACTCAAGTCATAAATGGAAGGTTGAGAGAAATCTACCTCCACATCACTTTTAAATTCATTGGGAGAAGGTTCTTCAAATTCAAAGGATTCTTCACTAAAAAGATTGGATGCATGATCTTCATCACCAAGAGAACTCAATTCTTGCTTCATTCTCTCCAAGTCTTCATATAGAATATGCCTCGGAGGTTGTGCACATTCATCCTCAACATCAAATTTACTCTTCTTTGAGGGATTTTCTTCAACTTTATGTTCCCATGGAAGCTCTGCATCTCCTAAGTCTTCTACCACTTCTTCCGTGTCTTCAACAATTAAAGCTTCCTCCAATTGTTCCAATACAAAGCAATTTCCCTCATTTCCCACCGGGGTTTCCAATCTCTCCTTCATGCTATGTTCTTCATTTGATTCTCCACCTGTAGCCATGGGAGTTCCTTGAGTGTTCAAGCATTGGGAGGCTAATTGATTTGTTACCGCATCCAAGGCGGCCATAAAATTTTGCACATCCCTTTTCATCTCTTCTTGCCCTTGAACAAGAACACCAAGGGTTTCATCCATTAGAGATTGGGGTGGGTGGAAGGGTTCATCATTTTGGGGAAAGGGTTCATAATAGGAAGGTGGTTCTTCTTGGTAGAATTGTGGTGGTTCAATGTTTTCCATTCTTTCCACTTGTTGCACAACACACTCCATGGTTGCTTGAAATTGATCCAATGCTTCCTTGAGATGATCCCTTGGCTCTTGTTCCTCTTGGATAATATGATTAGGATCATGTGGCTCTTGGTTCAATGGATATGAGTATTCTTCCATGGGAGGTTGTGGTGGAAAGTAGTATTCACCTTGTGGTTGAAAATTTTCATTTATTGGAGGTGGTTCATCTTGGTAATAATATGGATGGGGTAGCTCTTGAAAATATTGATGTTGTGGTGGTTGCTCTATGTGTGGTTCATATGGCTCATATGGTTGTTGGTAGGATGGATATGTGTTAGGGTCATATGAAGGTGGTTGGTGAAAATGGGCTTGTGAGTATGGTTGAGAGTTATGTTGAGGGTATGGTTCATAGGCATATGGTGGTGGTTCTTGAAAGTCACAAGGTGATTCACCATAGCCATTGGAGTAATATGCATCATAGAATGGCTCTTCTTCATAGTGCATTGGTGGGGGTTGTTGCCAAGAGGATTGATCATATGCATATGGCTCTTCCCACCTTTGATTATCCCATCCTTGATACACATTCTCATTGAGGTTCTCATCACCTACAACATAGTTGTAATCACACTCATAGCCAAAATGAGAATTCATGATAGCAAGAGAGGGCAAAAAAACAAAAAAAAATAGGAACAATTAAAGAGAACAAACTAAAAATTAACAAAGAAGCAAAAAGCAAACATATTCACAATATTCACATATATACAATAACCAATAACATAACACCATTGCAATTCCCCGGCAACGGCGCCATTTTGATGATTAGATTTTTGACGGTTTAGAATTTCACTAATGAAATCT
>NC_029781.3:74108924-74125045 GCF_000817695.3 Arachis duranensis
CTCAATTGTGATGAGAATTGTTCATTGCTACCACTTAGTTAACCCTTACTAAATAAAGGAAAGTCAAGTGGATGAATTGACTTGAGCCACAAGTCCTAGCCAACTCCCAAGGAAAGACTAGCTTTAGTGCACTCCAAACCAATTAGCAATCTCTCCAATTATCAATCAACAAAGGAATTAGATAACTCAAGTGTCACTAATTACTCTACCTAGGCCAAGAGGAACAAAATCTACACTAAAACTAAAAGAGACATTTCAACAAACACATAAAGTGCAATAGAAGTAAACATTATTAAATGCAAGAATTAAAGGAATCTATAACTACAAAAATAAGAGATCAACAATAGAAGAGCAAAGAAGACACATTTATTATGAATTACCTCTTACTGAATTGGAAGAATGTAGAAGGAACAATACTAGATCCACAACAAAATATAAGAACAACATAAAGGAAATTACAACAAAAGAGTAGAAGAAGATGAATGTAGCAACAAAGAATTGAGAGGTAGAAGTAGAAGAAAGCAAAGATTAAAACCTAGATCTAAGAACTAATCCTAATCCTAATCCTAATCCTAATTCTAGAGAGAAGTGAGAGCTTATATCTCTAGAAACTACTTCTAAACTAATCCTAATATGTGTGAAATGAACTCATCTCCCTTTGCTCTTCAATCCTTGGCTTTAAATAGCAGTTTAGGCGCCAAAGTTGGTTGGAATTGGGCCCCACAACCCTTGAGAATTCATTGGTCACGTTTTCATTAAAAAATCATAAACCAGCACCGATGCGTACGCGCACAGCACGCGTACGCGTCCATGGGGTGATTCGCAAGGTGCGCGCAAGAGCCAGGTGCGCGCGTGCGTCCATGGGCGAGTTCAACTTCTTTGACTTTTCATGATTTCTCCACTTTGCATGCTTTCCCTCTTCATTCCTTTGATCCATTCCTAGCCTTTTCAATCTGAAATCACTAACAAACATATCAAGGCATCTAATGAAATCAAGGAGAATTAGATTTAGTTATTTTAAGACCTAAAAAGCATGTTTTCACTCTTAAGCACAATTAAAGGAGAAGTTATAAAACCATGCTATTTCAATGGATAAATGTGGGTAAAAGGTTATAAAATCCCCTAAAATCAATACAGGATAAACCCTACAAATGGGGTTTATCAGTCACCATGTTGCCGAATTCAGCCTCCCTCAGATACGGGACGATAGCTTCGGGTGGTGGAAGCGTGTGACTCACTCGCCAAGGAGAAGTAAGTGAGGCATCTGACAAAAAAATATATTTCACAATTATTGCTTATAAAAATATTGTCTAGGTCCATCAACATATCAAACTTGCTTAACTATTTTATACATTTTCTTAACAAAATTTTGCACGTATGTACTAACTTAATTTATGTCGACACGACATTTTCCGTTAATATCTACGTACTTAACTAATGCACATTTTCTCAATACATTGTGTGAAACTAAAACATTCAATAAAGTAATTAATAATATAATTATCAAACTTTAACTTAACAATCTAGTATCAAACTTGGATAGTTAATAACTAAATAAATTAAAAAAATGTGTGACCAATAAACTAACCCTAACGATGGGAAAACATCTACCCCATCATTTTAACTCTAATTAATAATTATGTAGTTAACAACTTAATTACCAAAAAATCATAACCGCATTTCTAGAATTATTAGTTACTATCAATAACATGTTCTTAATGATACAAATTGTATTCTAGTTTTTGTGAAATACCCTAACCATGGTTATACATATATGGGATTACATACACGTCAAGATAATAAAACTAACTGCAAAGTCGGCTGTCCCAACGTAGAGCCATGTCGCGTTCAGCCTGTTGATGTCCCTGTCACGTGCATCTACATGTGCCGTCTTCGTCTAACTCAATAATATAGTCAAAAAGGGATAGAAGAGACGAGAAAGTGGTGGAAAAGTTCGAAATGGGGCCTAAAATCTCGTTGTAAAACGACATCTATATATAGGCGTTCTCAGCTTTATTTCGTTTACACTATAAACGAGATATACATGTGTCACGCGCATCGATCTTATCTAATTTACAGCGTAAACGAGATACGTATAAATTTATTTCGTTTACACTGTAAACGAAATAAGACTGAGAGACGTATTTCTGTAATAATTTTATAATTATTTATTTCATTAAATAAAATATTTATTTAATTTATTTAAATAAAAATCCTATTATTAAAACGAGGCGGCTTTAAATAAAACAGTGCATTTTTTCCGAAAATAATATCTCCACCAATTTTATATTTTGCGTCCTTTATTCCGACAAAATTAGCATCTGATTTGACAATCCGACCGTAATATTTTCAATTCGCGTTTATCACTATTATTAACAATTTGCGTAGAACTATCCAACACAAAATTTAACACTAATTTCCATGAGATAAATCCTACAGTAAAGAGCATGTTTCTAGTACTAGTAGTATTCCATGATTTCGTTATTCTCTCTCCCTCAGGATTTTTCCCATTTATTTTGCAAGAAGAAATCTTGTTTGAACCTATTATTTTGTTCCAAAAATGTTATTCTAGTCATTTTATAAACAAAAATATCTCTTAGAGTTTTTCCTCAATATTCATCATCGTTAATCTTTAAAATTTTTCTCTAACAATGGATGATTGCAGTGTAAATAAATTTAATCGAAGTCAATTGGCAGTTCTATTCTCTCAAATAACTCAAACAGAAGATATTCCAATCTTGATCGTATTAGTTAAATCTGTTTTATTTGAGTTTTAGAAGTCATTTTGTTGGTTATATTTTGAGTTAATAAATTATTATGTCAATTTAGGTAAATTTAGTTAACCAAAATATTTAGTCATACAGCAGGAGCGAGCTAAAATAATCCTCCACACAATTTTTCTAATCAAGTCACTATCATAATTAAATGTTATGTATGCGTAGATAGCATATGGACACTTTACTTTTTAATTAGAATAATCTCCAATTTTAATTTCCTCCATGCACTAATGACTAAGCCATATTTCTACGTGTTAGGTATGGTTATTACCTGCCGAGGCAAACCGCCTTTAGACCCCATGGATCACTATATATATGGGCACTTTCATGACACATAAACCACACAGTACAACCTTAGATACAAACTCCCTATATACGAACTAATCATATGGCTTCTAGATTGGTGATTGCGTTGGCTGTCTTTGCCCTTGTATTGGGGAATGGCAATGCGCAACTTTCCACAAACTTCTACTCTAGTTCATGCCCCAAACTCTTTTCCACTGTGAGATCCACAGTTCAATCTGCCATATCAAAGGAAGCCCGTATGGGTGCTTCGCTCCTCCGCTTGTTCTTCCATGATTGCTTTGTCAACGTAATTTCTAATGCGCCTTTATTTGCTTCTTAATTTCTATATATTTTTTAAACTTATCCCACTTCATCCATGCATAAATTAATTCAATTCATGATTTCATGTACTTGCACTCCTAAGTATACGAATAATTGTGTTATAAGTTAATAATAATTCGGTAATGCTTGGGAAAAAAAGTTATAATTTGTCTTATTTAGTATTTATTAATTGTCGTAATAATTAATAAATACTAAATAAGACAAGTTATAACTGTTTTGACTGATTTTTTTTTGTTACCAAACATTTTCAATAATATATATACACAAATTTAAATTGTTAACTGTTGGGTGGGATAGATCAGAGTATATAAATCTTATTACGTTATATATATTCTATTTATTTATCATAAAGAGTTATATATTAATTTAGTATATAAATTAAAAAGCAAAATATATAATTACATGAAATGCTTCTCATCATGTACGTACGGTATTCTCAGATATACGAACAAATTATTAGATTATTTATTGGTTACCTACATATGTTTTTGTTCAAAATTATTAAGTGCTATATATTCTGGGTTTTGAAAATTGTTATTGCTATTGGCACTACTAGCAAGCTAGCCATGATGATGATGAGTATAGTGTTTGTGTTGTTGTGTTGCTTTTCCTAGCTAATAAAAATCGAATATTGAGACTTTGCTTAATTATTTGAGTATGAAGAAACATGATTTTCAACTCGCTTGTAACTTGGGGAGAAATAATTTGTTGCCGACAAACACCTACTACAAAGAGTTCAACTAGCAAAAATTTCCTTCTCTCCGCGTATTAGCTTTTCATGTCGTCTTCAAACACCAACTATATTCATTTATCTACAAAATTCCACGTGTTTCAGATTAAAGGGATAACAAAAATAAATAAAAGTAACAAATATTATTTTTCTATGACACCGTAAATTAAAAATTAGTTATTAAAAAAATATTGATATTAATAAAATAGTTTCTATCCACAAGCTTAAAATTAAACTGAATTGTAGGGATGCGATGGATCGATTCTACTAGACGACACATCAAACTTCACCGGAGAGAAGAACGCAAATCCAAACAGGAACTCAGCCCGCGGATTCGAAGTGATTGACGCCATCAAAACTGCCGTTGAGAAAGTCTGCCCTGGTGTTGTCTCATGCGCTGATATCCTCGCCGTTGCTGCCAGAGACTCTGTTAATATCCTTAAAGGCCCAACTTGGAACGTCAAACTTGGAAGAAGAGACGCCAGAACAGCCAGCCAGTCCGCCGCCAACAACGGCATCCCTCCACCCACTTCCAACCTCAACCAACTCATCTCCAGGTTCAGCGCTCTCGGACTTTCCACCAAGGACTTGGTTGCTCTAGCAGGTACCGTAAGATACATTTAATTCAATTCAATTTAACTTGTCTTCAACTCTAAACCCTAAATCCCAATTCATGCGTGGTGGTAGGCGGTCACACAATTGGACAAGCAAGATGCACTAGCTTCAGAGCGAGACTCTACAACGAGAGCAACATAGAAGCTTCGTTCGCCACAAGCAGGAAAACCAACTGTCCCAGAGCATCGGGTACAGGGGACAACAACCTTGCGCCGCTTGATCTCCAAACACCCACGGCCTTCGACAACAACTACTTCAGGAACCTTGTTCAGAACAAGGGGCTGCTCCACTCCGACCAGCAACTCTTCAACGGTGGCTCCACCGACTCTATAGTCAGAGGCTACGCCTCCAACCCGACCTCATTCTCCTCTGACTTCATCAGCGCCATGATCAAGATGGGAGACATTAGTCCCCTCACTGGATCCAACGGTGAAATCAGGAAGAACTGCAGGAGGATCAACTAAATCATATACATTATTAATAACTTTACAATAAGTTGTTAACATGTTTTGAATTCTCTTCTTGTTTCCCATTGTAATTCATGTGTCCACTGTCCCTTCATTTTGCTTCCTTAATCCTTGTGTTTAGTTTTTTTTCGGATTATTATTGTTATATTAATTAAGGCTTTATAAGCGCCCAAGAGGGAAGGGAGTGGTTTTATTTGATTTGATCTACAAATGTGCTCTTCATATTCCTTTTATAGAAATTAAGTGTGGTATTATTAATTATTCTGAAACCTGTAACTTTCTGGATAAAATTAGCAGGTGTTTTGAAACTCTTTGTAATTTAATTTTTATGGCAATTGAATTCAATTTGAGTATTTGAAATAAAAATATTTAAATTAATTTAGATAAAATTTAATTTAATTTTATTGTTTTTTTCAAAATTAATTCCAACTTAAATAAGTATGGTTTAAAATTTTATTTTATTGAGATTTCATTTAAAACTTAAAATGTTTTTATAACATAATTACTTTTTTTTTAAATTTTTTTCATATATTTTCTCTCAATGCTTTCCATCTTTTAATATACATTCTCTTTTCTCTTACCACCTTCATTCCATTTCTTTTTTTTTTTGAACTCACTTAATATAATATATATCTTTTTTTTTGAAAGGTCTACGATGTAGATCTAAAAAAAATATCTACATGTATAGATTTTATGTATTAAACTTAGATTAATAACACTAAACATTTGCCAACACATCTGAACATTTCAAGTAAAGTTGTGTCAATCATTGCACTAATAAAAAATAGCATAATTTTATTCCATTTTAACAACATGAATTAGTTGCTATAATTTAACATTAATAACTAATTTTTTTTTACTTATTATGTCTTTCAACAAATTATTTTTTGATATTTCATATTTATTTTTTGTTGTTGGTTTATTCTGGAATCAACCATGAACACTTATTTAATTTTTTAATCAATAAATATTTTTTAAATTTAATCTTTTTAGATTAATATAATTTTGTTTTTATAAAAGAAGTGAACAAATTTTAATTGAAAAAAATTTAATAGGTTCTTGACTTTTTTATTCAAAGATATTTAAATATTCGAGAATTTGAAAATACATTTAAGTCACTGACCTTTTCAAAACTTGGATATATTGATCCCTCGTGTTCACTTGGGTCTGTCAGATCCAACAAAAAAATCAAATGTGACTCCCGTTGTATTGACCTGGTTAATACAGATGCACATGTGGAAAAGTTTTTAAAATAAGACAAATTACACGCAGGAATCGATGTGTGCAGATTTTGAAGAGGTTAGGGATTTAACTGTATTTTTAAATTCTCAGAGACTTAAATGTCCGTGGCCCAAAAAGTTATGGATCGATTTGTCATTTCTCTTATTATTTAAATATAATGTTATATTAATAAAGAATAAAGTTATTTATTATAAAACTTTAATTCATTTGATGAACATTCCAAACACTGGATATTTCGACTAAATATCAAGCAACGTGCTCTACAGTCGATTCCCCATTTTTTCCAGCAAACTTTGTAAAGAATTTAGGAGTTTTGACTCCCCTAGAGAGTTTAGCCTACAAGACATAATATGAAAAGAGGATATAAAATAAGGTTGATTTGTCACCCCTTGATAAACCCCATTTTTAGGGTTTATCTTGTGCTTAATTTAGGGGATTTTTATCACCTTTTCCCACATTTATTCAATGAAATGGCATGGCTTCATGATTTTCTCCTAATTTGTGCTTAAGTGTGAAAACATGCTCTTTAGGCCTTAATTTGCTAATGTTGATTCACCTTTGATTCCACTAGATGCCTTGATGTGTTTGTTAGTGAATTCAGGTTGAAAAGGCTAGGAAAGGATCAAAGGAGTGAAGAGAAAAACATGCAAAGTGGAGAACTCATGGAAAATCAAGGATTTGGAATGTATACATCGACGCGCATGCGCAATAGATGCGCACGCGTGGATATGGAGTCGCATGGCGACGCGTACGCGTGACATACGCGTACGCGTGGATGAAAAATGTTAAGCGACGCGCGTCGATACTCACACGTGACCTCATTAAAGTGAAAATATTGGGGGCGATTTCTGAGCTACCCAGGCCCAAATCCAACTCATTTTCTGAGCCTATTACATGTAGAATTGAGAGAAATGGATGGGGGATCATTCATACACTTAGTTTTAGAGAGAGAGGTAGAATTCTAGAGAGAGGCTCTCTCTAGAATTAGGGTTTTTATTTTCCTTTTAGATCTAGATCTACTTCTTCTTCTTTTGCTTTAATTTTCCTTTTATCTTTACTTGTTCTAGCATTTTACTTCTCTTGTAGTTTTCTTTATTTTGTTGACTTTAGTTCATGAACTCTTGTGTAGATCTCCATTTTCCTTCAATGTAATTTATGATTTCCATGTCCTTTTATATTTGCTTTAGTTTTCTATTGTTAATTTCTTGCTTTTGTAGTTATAGCTTCCTTTAATTCTTGCAATTTATGATGTTTACTTTTATTGCCTTCTATGTGTTTGATGAAATGTCTCTTTTATTCATAGTTTAGATTTTTCTCCTCTTGGCTTGTGTAGAGTAATTATTGACTCTTGAGTTATCAAACTCTCTTGTTGATTGATAATTGGAAGTTACTAGTCCATTTGAATGCCACTAAAGCTAGTCTTTCACCATGATTTGACTAGGACTTGTGGTCTCAAGTTGATATCCACTTGACTTTCCTTCATAGTTAGAGGTTAACTAAGTGAAGTAATGGACAATTCTTGTCACAATTGATAAGGATAACAAGGATAGGATTTCTAGTTCTCAATCCTTGCCAAAAGCTTTCTTAGTTGTTAGTTATTTCCTTTTGCCATTTACATTTCTTGTCTCTTATATCAAAAACCCCAAAATATACCTTCATAGCCAATAACAAGAACACTTCCCTGCAATTTCTTAAGAGACAACCCGAGGTTTAAATACTTCGGTTTATTTTTATTGGGGTTTGTACTTGTGACAAACAAATTTTTTATTAAGGAATTGTTTGTTGGTTTAGAACTATACTTGCAACAAGATTTCATTTGTGAAATTCTTACCGATAGACAATTTCTCTTCATCACCCTTATATTTAACCCCAGTTCTATTTAGGACTTGCTCGACAACTTGAGTTATATTTTGGCCATAAGCCTAAACAGCATTGTTTGCTTTGGCTTCATTTAATACATTTTTTGGGTCTTCTCTCCTATTAAACATTAAAGGAGGATTATTAACGTGAACCCCTCTCGATAGTTGAATTAAAGATCGATTAAATGCTCCTGTAATATCATCGACTCATCGAGAAACTTTCTCTATTCTAGCATTGTTATTTTCTAACATGGAGTTTAACACCATAGTCTTTTATTGAGTAAGCATATTTACTAAATCGTGATGGATGTCCTCAATTTGTTATCTAAATATGGCCAACAATTCGACCGTATTAGGCAATGATGTCCCGACAGAAATCTGCTTTGACATCTCTGGGAATATAGAGGTACGTGTCCCTCCTACCGGCACTCTAGGTACCTGTTTCGAGGGTTGCCTGAAACTGTAGGTCGATCTCGGATGAGATCTTCTGTGCTGGTCGGGGGTATTGTGTCCGACTTGGTGGTGATGCTGATCCTTCGTCCCCGGAGGGTGGGGGGTACCTGCAAGGGACTCCGATGCTTAAGTTAGCAAGGGTATTAAGCAGGTAGTGAGTAGAATCAGAGTATGAGTTATACCTGGGTGCTCCAGTGTATTTATAATGGTGTAGAGTGATGAGATAAGTTAGTTATCTTATCTTATCTTTATCTAATCTTTGACTGGGATCCTCTTATCTTCAAGGGAATCGCCTTTATCTCTACGGGCTTGGGCTGCCCTTGGATTTGGGATGTGTTCCTCTATTTGGGCCTTTTGTTTGGGATTTCCTATGACTTGGCCGAGCTCTTTGAGAAGAGATCGGGTTGTCCTGACCTGAAGAGGTCGGTCGCTTTGTCTGTAGAACATCCTGGGTCGGACAGCTCGACCCAGGGTATGAACAGTGCCCCTGCTCGAGCTCGGTCTTTCTTTTTGAGGTTGAGTCTTTTAGTTTTAGGACTTTGATCCTTCTTTGGTGAAGCCGAACTTGAGCATTTTGTCGATTTCTCTTTGTAGAGTTCTCCCTTTTTTTTTGAATGCGAAACGTCTCTGTTCCGTTTCCTCTGAAAGCGCGCGCTTTTGCGTTTAGTGCCCTGGCCTTGAGAATGCGCGAGGGTTTTTAATGCCCCATTAATTGGTTTTCAATGCCCCGTTTCTCTTGCTTGTTTTATTTTGAACTTCACACACGGAGATGGTTTTTTCTCCTTTCTGTAACTTCCCCTTTTCTTTCTCACTTTTGTTTTCCCCAAAAAGCTTACGTTTCTTGGTGTCTCAACGTGGTTTCGGCGATCGTGGCAGTTTCTGGCCTCTTCGTCTTCAACCCTCTTCCGCATTCTTCTCCTTTTTCAGGTTGGTTTTTCTTTTTCTTCCATCGTCTATTTTGCTGCTCCGTATCTATTTTTTTGAAGTTCTGACTGAGTGCATGTTGAAAAGCTTGGATCTTTGTATATTATCACGCTCGGTTTATCACTGTGATGCATGCCTTCTGGTCTTCTTATTGCCTTTATGTATGCTTCTAGTTGTTTTCTCCTGATTTTGCTTTTTTAGGGCTTCGTATGCCACTCCTGTTTTGCAGAACTTTGTTTGTTTTGAGGGAGTTTGCTCCTTTTAATGGCTTTTTTGATCTTCTTTGTGTTTGTTTTTCTTGGAAAGGGTTTCTGCTGAGACGTTAGTTTTTTCTTGGAAAGGGTTTTTTACTGAGACATTAGTCATGTGGATTTTCCTGAATCTTTATTCCCTGATTGCCTCCAAAGGATGCCCCTGGACTCTGGGTTGTGTCCTGGGGTTTTCCTTTTTGTCTGTACCGCGCTGGAATGTGCTATCTGAGTTGTTTTGATTTCGTCTGGGATGTCTTTACCTTTTTAGTAACCCAACCTTTTTTCTTGCTTTGTAGGATTAGTTGGCCATATCTTCCCGAAAAAATATTGTCGAGGCGTCTTCTGAGGTTCCCTAAGGGATGTCCGATTGGCTGGACTCTCTTGTCTTGCTGTGTGTTTCTTTAGTCGATTCAGAATTTTGTGCGACGCTTAGGAAGCATCATCGTGTCTGTAGCAGTGCAGATCAGGAGGGCAATTATGAGTTGGTAGCACTTGATTCTAGCGATAGAGTTTGCTTCCCAGTCCTGATCTAGGGGGAGCGTCCCTTCTTTTATGCTTATGACTTTTTTTTAGCCAAATGAACATCACATTTCCTTTTACTTCTTTTGAAACTGACCTGTTATGGTCTTGTAATGTAGCCCCTTCGCAGCTCCATCCGAATTCATGGGGCTTCATCAAGATTTTTCAGCTTGTTTGTCAAGAATTTGGTATTACGCCTTCTCAAACTCTTTTTCTGTATCTTTTTGTGTTGACCAAACCTGGGACTACCAAGAAGAAAGCTTCTTGGATTTCTTTTAGGTCTGCCCAGGGGCACAAGGTTTTTTCCATGTATGACGAATCTTTCCGGGATTTTAAGAACTACTTCTTTAAGGTCCAGGCTGTTGAAGGAGCCCGACCTTTCTTTCTGGATGAAAATAATGAGCCCTGCTTTCCCTTACAGTGGCAGAGGAATGTAGTGGTATCCCGATATACTTGGGAGATGTTGAGCGAGGTCGATCAGTCCTTTGTGAATGTTTTGGAGGATATTTAGGGAGAACCTCCTCACTTGGATACTAAAAAGTCTTTGGGAGATCCGTCCCTTATTCGAACTGCTTTGGTTACTGCCTTGATATATCTTGTTATCTTGTTTTTCTCCTGCTTTCTTCCTGGCATGATAAATTATTGTTTTTCATTTTGTAGAGATGGCCAAGAATAATGATGCAATGAAGGCCTTCAAGAAGGCGAGGAAAGCTACTATGGCTCAAAACATCTCGGCCCGGGCTAATGGGGAAGGAACTTTCCAAGCTCCTTTGAAGCCATCCGTGCCGAGCTCTCTTGGCCCGAGGAGAATGATCCCTACACCTCGGGTCCGTTTAGTGGATCCCCCTCAATCTTCTACTGCTGTTGTGGTTTCTTTTTCGGCCGCTCCTCCTCCAAAAAGACCTCAAACTGTTGAACCTTTCAATCTAGATGCCCCATATTTTGATTCTATTGGTTTTGTGGACCAGCAGATCGCACCTTATGGTGCTCTTTCAATGGATGATGTATCTCTCCTTCATCACTTGGATTTTATAACTTGGAGTAGTATCAAGATGGCTCATATGGGAGCTGCTTTGTATCGTACTGCCCAAAATCTACCTCTGCATGCTACCAAAGCTTTTATGGAGGAAGCTAAGCGAGAATTTGATCGGATGAAGGGTCTCAAGGAGGAGTTTGAAGCAGAGGTGACTAAATTGAAGAAGGAGCTGGAAGGGGAGAAGGCAGCTCTCTTGCCCTGGCAGCCTCTGTGTGATTGGCTGATGATGTGGCTTTGAAGCATAAAGAAAGCTATGTCACGTCCTACCGAGAAGTGATGCATCTTCGAGTAGAGCTAGAGTCGGTCCATGTTGATTATTCCGAGCTCCAGGGTCATCTTGTGGGCAGCGTAATTGCTGCCTATGAGAACCTGAAGGAACAGGTTCGGGTTATTGCCCCAGAGGCTGACCTTGCCTTGTTTAGCTTGGATAATATTGTGAAGGATGGCAAAATCGTTCCCGAGGACCCTGATGATGATGATGTTAAGCCTCCTCCTGTTCCTTCTACCAAAGTCTTCGTTGTGCTGCCCTCTTCTTCTCAGGTAGCCGAAGTCATTCAGCCTGAGTCCGATCATGATGTCCAGATCCTGAACCAGGATGATGGGACAGTAGATACAGTGCCTCTTCAGACTCATCCTCCTTTACCCCGGGATGCTGTTACTGGGAAACCTTTGGACTCTCTTTGATTATTTCTGATGTATTTGTGTATAGCCTGGCCTGTGGGCTTTGAACTCTTTTATTTTGTAAATGGTGTTTTGTTTGACTGTTGATACTTCTGTTGCTTGTTTAGCAACTTTGAAAAACAAAGTGACTTTCGAGCTTTCTGGGCTAATTTGGGTGGCCTCTGAAGCTTGCTATTATCATAACTTAGTAGTTTTTATATCCTGTCTGCTTTGCACTCGTCTTGGCACCTTCGTAGGTTTTTGTCTGACATGATCAACTTGATTCTTTGGCCTGACGCTGCTCTCATCAATCTTAAACTGTTGTTTATCGTGATACTGAGATTGCCAATTTTTCAACTTGGTTTTTGTTTGTAGCCCTTCTTTTTTGGACCTTACTTAAGGTCTCTTCCAAGGGTAGCTTTATCGTGTCGGTTCCTATCAATTTACTCGGTAATCCTCTTTCTTGGACTTTGTTCAGGGCTCTTTCAGGGGATTACCTTTGTAGCTTTGTATCTTGGACCGACTTCGTCATGTCGGACTTTGTCGAGTTACTTGATAATCCTCTTTCTTGGACCTTGTTCAAGTCTCTTTCAGGGATTCATCTTTTGTAACTTTATTTTTCATGGATTTATCTTTTTTTACTTTATCTTTCCAGGCCGACTTTGTCACGTCGAGCCCTGTCAAGTTACTTGATAATCCTCTTTCTTGGACCTTGGTCAGGTCTCTTTCAGGGATTTATCTTTTGTAACTTTATCTTCCCGGGCCGACTTTGTCACATCGGGCCCTGTCGAGTTACTTGATAATCCTCTTTCTTGGACCTTGTTCAGGTCTCTTTCAGCGATTATCTTTTGTAATTTTTTTGTAGGAGTCCGACTTCCTCATGTTGGGCTCTTCGAAGTTATAGTAATCCTCTTTTATAGGGTTGGCTAGACCTCTTTCCAGGGCTTTACTTATAACTTGGGTTGTTGTGGATGGTCCGACTTTTGTGCCGGCCAGTCTTTAAGTTATTTTATAGCAATCCATTTTATTAGGACCTCGTCAGGTCCTTTCTATGGATAACTTTCTAT
The DNA here is from genome assembly GCF_000817695.3 of Arachis duranensis. Lineage (NCBI taxonomy): Eukaryota > Viridiplantae > Streptophyta > Magnoliopsida > Fabales > Fabaceae > Arachis > Arachis duranensis. Next base: position 74,122,152 of record NC_029781.3, read on the forward strand.
AACTTCTTGCATTATTCTATTTTCATCTTTGCCGATTTTGTAGAATTTGGGTTTTTAGCCCTCATTTTTATCGTGATCGTGCAGTGAATTCGGTTTTCACTTTCTGTCGATCTGTAACTTTACAATCGGGCGATGAATGTTTTCAGAATAATACGACTTGAGCATTTGTAGAGAATCTAAATAAATTTTATTAAAAGAAAATACAAATATACATGAGGAGTTAATTTCCTAAGTCGGGTGATTTGTAGGTCTTGGCGGGGCACCTCGTTAAAAAAACTTTTTCAGGAAAAAGAGTGTGCCTTGTCCAAGATCTTTTATCATCCCTAGCTATAGTACCTTCTTAGGTTGCAGGCATGCCATGATCTAGGAAGCTCTCGCCCGTCGAGTTCGGAAAGCCTGTAGTAACCCTTTCCTAGTACTTCTATGACTCAGAAGGGTCCTTTCCAGTTTGCTGCCAGCTTTCCTTCTCCAGGTCGAGTTGTTCCTATATCGTTTCGGATTAGGATGAGGTCGTTTTCAGCAAAGGCCCGCTGTATTACTTTTTGGTTGTATCTAGAGGCCATTCGTCATTTCAGCGCCTCTTCCCTTATCCAAGCTTTTTCTCGAATTTATGGAAGTAAGTCGAGCTCTTCCTTTTGAAGTTGGGAGTTGGCTTTTTCGCTAAAATGGATTACTCTGGGTGATCCTTCTTCGACCTCCATTGGGATCATTGCCTCCATTTCGTAGGCTAACCAGAAAGGTGACTCCTTTGTCGTGGAATGTGAAGTCGTTCGATATGCCCATAGGACTTGCGGGAGCTCTTCAGCCTAGGCTCCCTTTGCATCCTGCAATCTCGTTTTAACGCTGCTAATATAACTTTGTTAGCAGCTTCAGCTTGCCCATTGGCTTGGGGGTGCTCAACAGAGGTGAATTGTTGTTTTATATTCAGGTTGGCCGCTAGTTTTCTGAAGCCTGCGTCTGTGAACTGGGTACCATTGTCTGTAGTGATGGAGTATGGAATTCCGAACCTTGTGACGATGTTTTTATATAGGAATTTTCGACTTCTTTGAGCTGTGGCATTGGCTAGGGGTTCTGCCTCGATCCATTTTGTGAAGTAGTCTATTCCTACTATGAGGAATTTGACTTGTCCTGATCCTTGAGGAAAAGGTCCGAGGAGATGGAGTCCCCATTTTGCGAATGGCCAAGGTGAGGTTACGCTGATGAGTTCCTTTGCCGGAGCGGTGTGGAAGTTGGCATGCTTTTGACATGGCGAACATGTCTTTACAAATTCCGTGGCTTCTTTTTGTAGAGTTGGCCAATAGAATCCTGCTCGAAGTACTTTTTTGGCGAGTGCTTGCGCTCCGAGGTGATTGCCACAAATGTCACTGTGTACGTTTTCTAGGATATCTTTAGTGTTGGAAGTCGGCACGCATTTTAGCAATGGTGTTGAAATCCCTCTTTTGTATAAAGTATTATTTATGATGGTGTAGTATTGTGCTTCCCATTTTAACCTCTTTGCCTCTTTCTCATCTGTAGGGAGGGCTTCTGTTGTGAGGTAATTAATTATGGGGGTCATCCATCCCTGATCGCGACTTGTAATGGCTAGGACCTTTTCTTCTTCTGAGATTGATGGATTCTGTAGAATTTCTTGGATGAGGCTTCTATTATTGCCTCCTGGTTTGGTGCTGGCTAATTTTGAGAGTGCATCGGCCCGGGCATTCTGTTCTCGGGGTATGTGTCGAATCTCATACTCTTCGAGTTGTCCGAGCTGTTCCCTGGTTTTGTCCAAGTAATTTTTCTTAGTGGGATCTTTGGCTTGGTAGCTTCCTGTTATTTGTGAAGTGACTACCTGTGAGTCGCTGAAGATGATAAGTTTTTGAGCTCCAACCTCCCTAGCCAGGTTCAAACCAGCTAGTAATGCCTCATATTCTGCTTGATTATTTGAGGCAGGGAACTCGAATTTGAGGGAGAGTTCGATTTGGGTCCCCTGGTCGCTTTCAATTATTATGCCTGCACCACTTCCCATTTTATTTGAGGAGCCGTCCACGTATAAATTCCATTCTGCGGGGATTTTTTGTGTGTCTATAAATTCCATAATGAAGTCGGCCAGATATTGAGATTTGATGGCCGTCCGAGCTTCGTATTGAAGGTCGAATTTGGACAACTCGACTGCCCATTGCAAGATTCTTCCTGCCAAGTCTGTTTTCTGTAAGATTTCTTTTATGGGCTGGTTGGTCCGAACTTTAATGGTGTGAGACTGGAAATATGGGCAAAGTCGTCGAGATGTTATTATGAGAGCGTAAGCGAAGTTTTCTATTTTCTAGTAGTTCTGCTCGGACCCTTGTAACGCTTTGCTGATAAAGTATATGGGTTGTTGCCCACTGTTGTCTTCTCGGACCAATGCTGAGGCTATTGCCCGATTTCCCACTGCGAGGTACAAGATGAGTGGTTCTCCTTTGATGAGCGGATAATTTATACGCTTTTTGGCATTGTTTTTAGTATGTTTTTAGTATGTTCTAGTTAGTTTTTATTATATTTTTATTAGTTTTTAGTTAAAATTCACTTTTCTAGACTTTACTATGAGTTTGTGTATTTTTCTGTGATTTCAGGTATTTTCTGGCTGAAATTGAGGGACCTGAGCAAAAATCTGATTCAGAGGCTGAAAAGGACTGCAGATGCTGTTGGATTCTGACCTCCCTTCACTTGAAGTGGATTTTCTGGAGCTACAGAAGCCCAATTGGCGCGCTCTCAACTGCGTTAAAAAGTAGACATCTTGGGCTTTCCAGCAATGTATAATAGTTCATACTTTGCCCGAGATTTGATGGCCCAAACAGGCATTCCAAGTCAGCTCAAGAATTTTGGCGTAAAACGCCGGAACTGGCACAAAAATGGGAGTTAAACGCCCAAACTGGCAC
>NC_029781.3:74125115-74125407 GCF_000817695.3 Arachis duranensis
CTCTACACGAAAATGCTTCAATGCTCAGCCCAAGCACACACCAAGTGGGCCCGGAAGTGGATTTTTATGTCATTTACTCATTTCTGTAAACCTTAGCTACTAGTTCTCTATAAGTAGGACCTCTTGCTATTGTATTAGAGGTCATTTGATCACTTGAATCTTTTGATAATGATTTTATGATTGAACCCTCTTTGGGAGGCTAGCCATTCGCCCATGCCTAGACCTTGTTCTTATGTATTTTCAATGGTGGAGTTTCTACACACTATAGATTAAGGTGTGGAGCTCTGCTGTA
>NC_029781.3:74125659-74128575 GCF_000817695.3 Arachis duranensis
GTATAAGCTAGAATTAATGGCGGCATTCAAGAGAATCTGGAAGGTCTAAACCTTGTCTGTGGTATTCTAAGTAGGATTCAAGGATCGAATGACTGTGACGAGCTTCAAACTCGCGATTGTGGGGCGTTAGTGACAAACGCAAAAGAATCATTGAATTCTATTCTGACATGATCGAGAACCGACAGCTGAATAGTCGTGTTGTGACAGAGCGCGTTGAACATTTTCACTGAGAGGATGGGAGGTAGCCATTGACAACGGTGAAACCCTACATACAGCTTGCCATGGAAAGGAGTAAGAAGGATTGGATGAAGACAGTAGGAAAGCAGAGAGACGGAAGGGACAAAGCATCTCCATACACTTATCTGAAATTCTCACCAATGAATTACATAAGTATCTCTATCTTTATTTTATGCTTTACTCATAAATCATTCATAACCATTTGAATCTGCCTGACTGAGATTTACAAGATGACCATAGCTTGCTTCATACCAACAATCTCCGTGGGATCGACCCTTACTCGCGTAAGGTTTATTATTTGGACGACCCAGTGCACTTGCTGGTTAGTTGTGCGAAGTTGTGATAAAGAGTTGAGATTGCAATTGAGCGTACCATGTTAATGGTGCTATTGATGATCACAATTTCGTGCACCAAGTTTTTGGCGCCGTTGCCGTGGATTGTTTGAGTTTGGACAACTGACGGTTCATCTTGTTGCTTAGATTAGGTATTTTTCAGAATTTTTAAGAATGAATTCTAGTGTTTCAATGTGATGTTCTTATCATCACCAAAGCTGATTGATCTTCATCAATTTAGCTCTTGAATGCAATGACCTACTGAAGCTTGGCTAGCCATGTCTAATTCCTTTAGACTGAAGCTTTAGACGAACATTGCATGATTCCTGGAATTCTTATTAAAAATTTTGAATCTCTTTATTTTCTTCTCCATATAATTTTTGAAAAAAAAACCAAAAAAATTTCAAAATCATAATAACCAAAAATATTTCTTGTTTGAGTCTAGTGTCTCATTTTAAATTTGGTGTCAATTGCATGTTTCTGTTCTTCTTGTATTTATCATGTGTCTTCATTGATCTTCAAGTTGTTCTTGATGATTTCATTGCTCTGATCTTTAAATTCTCTTGTTTTGTGTGTTTTGTTGTTTCTCATATGCATTCTCAATTTGTTAGTGTCAGTAGTATATAAACTTCTAAGTTTGGTGTCTTGCATGCATTGTTTATTTGATTTTAGTTGCATTTTGATTTTTCCTCATCATAAAAAATTCAAAAAAAATTTTTAATTTGTGTTTTTTCAGGTCAATAATACAGAGAATTGAAGATTCAAAACATACAGCAGAGGAATTATACAGAAAAAGCTGGGCGTTCAAAACGCCCAGTGAAAAAGGAAAACTGGCATTTAAACGCCAGCCAGGGTGCCTGGCTGGGCGTTTAATGCCCAAAAGGGTAGCGTTTTCGGCGTTAAACACCAGAATGTATACCATTCTGGGCGTTTAACACCAGGATGGCACAAGAGGGAAGATTTTGTTTTCAATTCAAATTTTTTTTCAAGTTTTCAAAATTTTTCAAAATCAAATCTTTTTCAAATCATATCTTTTCAAACATATATTTTCAAAATCAATTTCTTTCCATTTTCAAAAATACTTGCTAACAATTAATGATTTGATTCAACATTTCAAGTATGTTGCCTTTTCTGTTGAGAAAGGTTTAATGTTTGAATCATATCTTTTCTTGTTAGCCAAGTCATTGAGTTTAAAAATCAAATCTTTTTAAATTATTTTTCCAAATCATATCTTCTCGATCATATCTTTTTAAAACTATATCTTTTTAATCATATCTTCTTAATCACATCTTTTTCAAAAGTAGTTTTCAATCATATCTTTTTGATTTCTCATTCCAAAATCTTTTTCAAAAATCACTTTACTTCTTTCTCAATCTTAGTTTTCGAAAATCATCAATCAATTTTCAAAATGTTTTTAAAATCTTTTTAATTTATTTCTTCCCCTCTTCTCACATCCTTCTATTTATGGACTAACATGTACAATTCGAACTCTATCTTTCTAAGTTCGAATTCTTCTACCTTTTCCTTCTATCTTTCTTTTCCTCTAACACCTCAAGAAATCTCTATACTGTGACATAGAGGATTCCATATTTTCTTGTTCTCTTCTCTTTCATATGAGCAGGAGCAAGGACAAAAGCATTCTTGTTGAGGCTGACCCTGAACCTGAAAGGACCTTGAAGCGAAAGCTAAGAGAAGCTAAAGCACAACTCTCTGTAGAGGACTTAGCAGAATTCTTCAAAGAAGAAGACATGGCAGCCGAAAACAACAACAATGCCAACAATGCAAGGAAGGTGCTGGGTGACTTTATTGCACCTACTCCCAACTTCTATGGGAGAAGCATCTCTATCCCTGCCATTAGAGCAAACAACTTTGAGCTTAAGCCTCAATTAGTTTCTCTAATGCAACAAAATTGCAAGTTCTATGGACTTTCATTGGAAGATCCTCATCAATTTTTAGCTGAATTTTTGCAAATCTGTGACACTGTCAAGACCAATGGGGTTGACCTTGAGGTCTACAGACTTATGCTATTCCCTTTTGCTGTAAGAGACAGAGCTAGGATGTGGTTGGACTCACAACCTAAAGAAAGCCTGAACTCTTGGGAAAAGCTAGTCAATGCCTTCTTGGCAAAGTTCTTTCCACCTCAAAAATTGAGTAAGCTTAGAGTGGAAGTCCAAACCTTCAGACAAAAGGAAGGGGAATCCCTCTATGAAGCTTGGGAAAGATACAAACAATTAATCAGAAAGTGTCCTTCTGATATGCTTTCTGAATGGAGCATCATAGGTATTTTCTATGATGGTCTCTCTGAACTATCCAAGATGTCTTTGGATAGCTCTGCAGGAGGATCTCT
>NC_029781.3:74128590-74130023 GCF_000817695.3 Arachis duranensis
TCTTCATCTGAAGAAGACGCCTACAGATGCTCAAGGACTCATTGAAATGGTTGCAAATAACCAATTCATGTACACTTCTGAAAGGAATCCTGTGAACAATGGGGTGAATCAGAAGAAAAGAGTTCTTGAGATTGATACTCTGAATGCCATATTGGCTCAGAACAAAATATTGATTCAACAAGTCAATATGATTTCTCAAAGTCTGTCTGGAATGCAAGATGCACCAGGCAATACTAAGGACGCTTCATCTGAGGAAGAAGCTTATGATCCTGAGAACCCTTCAATGGAAGAGGTGAATTACATGGGAGAACCCTATGGAAACACCTATAATCCTTCATGGAGAAATCATCCAAATCTCTCATGGAAGGATCAACAGAGACCTCAATAAGGTTTCAACAACAATAATGGTGGAAGAAATAGGTTTAACAATGGCAAGCCTTTTCCATCATCTTCTCAGCAACAGACAGAGAATTCTAAGCAGAGCCACTCTGACTTAGCAACCATGGTCTCTGATCTAATCAAAACCACTCAAAGTTTCATGACTGAAACAAGGTCCTCCATTAGAAAATTGGAGGCACAAGTGGGTCAGCTGAGTAAGAAAGTTACTGAACTCCCTCCTAGTACTCTTCCAAGCAATAAAGAAGAGAATCCAAAAGGAGAGTGTAAGGCCATAAACATGGCCGACTTTGGAGAGGAGGAAGAGGCAGTGAGCGCCACTGAGGAAGACCTCAATGGACGTCCACTGGCCTCTAATGAGTTCCCTAATGAGGAACCATGGGAATCTGAGGCTCACACTGAGACCATAGAGATTCCATTGGATTTACTTCTGCCATTCATGAGCTCTGATGAGTATTCTTCCTCTGAAGAGGATGAAGATGTCACTGAAGAGCAAGTTGCTATGTACCTTGGAGCAATCATGAAGCTAAATGACAAGTTATTTGGTAATGAGACTTGGGAGGATGAACCCCCTTTGCTCACCAAAGAACTGGATGACTTAACTAGACAGAGATTACCTCAAAAGAGACAGGACCCTGGGAAGTTCTCAATACCTTGTACAGTAGGCACCATGACCTTCAAGAAGGCTCTGTGTGACCTTGGGTCAAGCATAAACCTCATGCCTCTCTCTGTAATGGAGAAGCTAGGGATCTTTGAGGTGCAAGCTGCAAGAATCTCACTAGAGATGTGGTGCACGAATTTGCAATCCGTACAACTAACCAGCAAGTGCACTGGGTCGTCCAAGTAATACCTTACGCGAGTAAGGGTCAATCCCACGGAGGTTATTGGTTTGAAGCAAGCTATGTTTATTTTATTAATCTTAGTCAGGATGCCAATAAGGTTATTTGGATTTAATTGTAAGAAGTAAAAGTGTTGGAATAAGGAATTGTTACTTTATTAATGGAGAATATGTTGGAGTTTTGGAGATGCTTTGTCCT
>NC_029781.3:74130220-74135341 GCF_000817695.3 Arachis duranensis
CTAATCAGCTGTTGGTTCTCGATCATGTTGGAATAGGATCTATTGATCCTTTTGCGTTTGTCATCACGCCCAGCAATCGCGAGTTTGAAGCTTGTCACAGCCATTCAATCCTTGAATCCTACTCGGAATACCACAGACAAGGTTTAGACTTTCCGGGTCCTCAAAAGTGGCCGCCATCAGTTCTAGCTTATACCACGAAGATTCTGATTAAGGAAGCTAAGAGATGCTCATTCAATCTGATGTAGAACGGAGGTGTTTGTTAGGCACATGTTCATGGATTGAGGAAGGTGATGAGTGTCACGGATCATCACCTCCTTCACAATTAAGCGCGAATGAACATCTTAGATAGGAACACACACACGTTTAAATGAAATAGAAACAATTGTATTAATTCATTGAGACGCTGCAGAGCTCCTCACCCCCAACAATGGAGTTTAAAAACTCATGCCGTCAAAGTGTATAAAATTCAGATCTGAAAATGTCATGAGGTACAAGATAAGTCTCTAAAAGTTGTTTAAATAGTAAACTAGTAACCAAGGTTTACAGAATATGAGTAAACTAAGATAATTGGTGCAGAAATCCACTTCTGGGGCCCACTTGGTGTGTGATGGGGCTGAGACTAAAGCTTCTCACGTGCTTGGGCTGTTTCTGGAGTTGAACGCCAGGTTGTGACGTGTTTTGGGCGCTGAACTCCAACTTGTAACCTGTTTCTAGCGCTGGACGCCAAACGGCAGCATGAAACTGGCGTTGAACGCCAGTTTACGTCATCTATCTTCACGCAAAGTATGAACTATTATATATTTCTGGAAATCCCTGGATGTCTACTTTCCAATCCAATTGAGAGCGCATCAATTGGACTCTTGTAGCTCCAAAAAATCCATTCCGAGTGCAGGGAGGTCAGGATCCAACAGCATCAGCAGTCCTTTTTCAGCCTAACTCAGATTTTTGCTCAGCTCCCTCAATTTCAGCCAAAAAATACCTGAAATCACAGAAAAATACACAAACTCATAGTAAAGTCTAGAAATATGATTTTTGCCTAAAAACTAATAGTATTCTACTAAAAACTAATTAAAACATGCTAAAATCTATATGAAATTACCCCCAAAAAGCGTATAAAATATCCGCTCGTCACAACACCAAACTTAAACTGTTGCTTGTCCTCAAGCAACTAGATAAATAAAATAGGATGAAAAGAAATTAAGAAGTAATAATATCTTAGAATTTTAAATGGAGCTCAGATTCTTATTAGATGAGCGGGGCTTGTACCTTTTTGTTTCTGAATAGTTTTGGCATCTCCCTCTATCCTTTGAAATTCAGAATGATTGGCATCCATAGGAACTCAGAATTCAGATAGTATTATTGATTCTCCTAGTGTAGTATGTTGATTCTTGAACACAGTTACTTTATGAGTCTCGGCCGTGGCCCTAAGCACTTTGTTTTCCAGTATTACCACCAGATACATAAATGTCACAGACACATGACTGAGTGAACCTTTTCAGATTGTGACTCAGCTTTGCTAAAGTCCCCAGTTAGAGGTGTCCAGAGCTCTTAAGCACACTCTTTTTGCTTTAGATCACGACTTTAACCACTCAGTTTCAAGTTTTTCACTTGGACCTGCATGCCACAAGCACATGGTTAGGGACAGCTTGATTTAGCCGCTTAGGCCTGGAATTACTTCCTTGGACCCTCTTACCCACTGATGCTCAATGCCTTGGATCCTTTTCACCATTGCCTTTTGGTTTTAAGGGCTATTGGCTTTTGTTCCTCTTCTTGATCTAATGATTCCTTGTAACTTTTTTTTTTGACTGCTTGTTCTTGCTTCAAGAATCAAATTTATGATTTTTCAGATCATCAATAATATTTTTCGTGTTCCTCATTCTTTCAGAAGCCAACATTCTTCAAATTCAGGATAAAATATGCACTGTTCAAGCATTCATTCAGAGAACAAAAAGTATTTCCACCACATGTAATTAATTATAATTTTTATTATTAAGAATTCAAAAAATATAAATTACTTCTTTATTCTAAAAATCTACTACTTTATTCATGTCTGATGATGATGAGAAAGATAAATTATAACTTAATTGGAAATAAGACCAGAATAGATATGCTAATTACTACTACTACTACTACATATCTTCTAAGGTAAATTTCTATAATAATACTATCACAGAGTTAAAGCTAAAATTAGAACTCAACAACCTGTGTTTTGGGAAGTAGATGTTTCTCTGATCTGTGGGGTGCTTGGTCCTTCAAGGATTAATTTCTGGCGCTTCAGCTCCCTTAAATCACGCCCTTGCTCTTCTTGTTCCTTAAGCAGTTTGCAAAGCATGCTACTTTGATTGTTCTGTTCTTCCTTTATTTGGTTCATAGCTTCTTGCAATTTGGAAATAGATGCTTCAAGATGTTCCCAATATTCGAATTGAGGAAGTTCTGGGAGGACTTCTTGTGCTCTCCTCTTGATTGGATCATCCTGCAACTGTTGTCTTTCCATTGATATTTTAGTGATTGGCCTCTCAACTGAAATATATTCTGTTATTCCCATCTTCACTCCGGCATCTCTGCAGAGAATAGAAATTAAGCTTGGATAGGCCAATCTGGCGTCCTTGGAATTCTTGTTTGCTATTTTGTATAGTTCACACGAGATCAGTTGATGGACTTCTACTTCTTTTCCCAACATGATGCAGTGAATCATCACTGCTCTTTTAACAGTAACTTCAGAACGGTTGCTGGTGGGCAATATTGAACGCCCAATGAAATCCAGCCAGCCTCTGGCAGCTGGTTTGAGATCTTCTCTTTTGAGTTGATTTGGGATGCCAGTCGTGCTGGTGGTCCACCTGGCTTCGGGGATGCATATATCCTCTAGAATCTTGTCCAGACCTTTGTTTACCCTCATCATTCTCCTATTAAAGGAGTCTGGGTCATCTTTCAGTTGAGGGAGCTTAAAGATCTCCCTGATTTTGTCAGATGGGTGTGAACAAACTTTCTTCTGACTAAGGTCCGATGATCATAGAGGGCAGCTCCAATTATTCTTTGCCTGTCTGTCTGCCATAGATTTGCATAGAACTCCTGAACCATGTTCCTTCCCACTTTCGTTTCAGGATTGGCTAAGATTTCCCAGTTCCTGTTTCGAATTTGCTCTTGGATCTCTGGATATTCATCTTCCTTCAGGTCAAATTTAACTTCCGGGATCACTGATCTATGACTCATTATTTTGTAGTAGTGGTCTGAATGTTCTTTAGTTAAGAACTTCCCTTGATTCCAAAGTGGCTTTGGGATATTCTCTTTCTTACCTCTTGGGTTGGGTTGTTTTCCTTTAGGGGCCATGATCAAAGTGAGAATGTTTTTGTGATCACGGATAAGCACACTATCAAAGTGAGTATGTTTTTGTGATCACGGATAAGCACACCAAACTTAGAGGTTTGCTTGTCCTCAAGCAAAAGAAAAGAGAGAAGAGGGATAGAAGGAGAGCAGGTGTGGAATGGTGGATGATGAAAGGGGCGCCGAAAGTGGATTTAAAGGGGGGTGGGTTTTCGAAAGTAAGAAAAGATATAAGATAAAAGATATGTTTTATAAAAGATAAATATGACAAGAAAAGGGTATAATTTAAAAAGATATGAATGATATTTAAAAATAAATTTGAAATTTATAATTTGAAAAAGATTTTAAAAGATAATTAAGTTTGAAAAGAAATTGGAAAAAGAGTTGGATTGGATTGGAAAAAGGTTTATGTTTATGTATGAAGCTCTATTATTTTTGAAAAAGGGATTTTAGAAATTAGGGTTCTTAGAAAACTATTTTGATTTGAAGGATGACATTTTGAAACATATATATGCAAGAAATCATGATTTGAAACATAAAAAATTAGAAAATTTGTAAAGGAAAACGAATTTTACCTCTTCCCCACCATCCTGGCGTTAAACGCCCAACTGCTGCATGTTTTGGGCGTTTAACGCCCAATTGATGCTTCTCCTGGGCGTTCAACGCCCAGCTATTGCTTCTTTCTGGCGTTGAACGCCAGGAAGTCCTTTGTCACTGGGCGTTTTTTCTAAACGCCCAGGATGCTGTAGTTCTGGCGTTAAACGCCCAGGATGCTGTAGTTCTGGCGTTAAACGCCCAGAAGGTGCTTCTTTCTGGCGTTCAACGCCCAGAAGATGCTCCTTTCTGGCATTTAACGCCCAGATGGCTACCCTTACTGGCGTTGAACGCCCAGTGGGTGCTTCTTTTGGGCGTTCAACGCCCAAAATGTTTCTTACTGGCTTTTTCACGCCAGTGAGCTTCTAAATTCCCTTGTAACTTTGTGAATCCAATCAATTGCTATTTTACCTTGAAGATACTTTGACATATACCTGTAAAAATCAATTAATTGATCAAAACGAATAAAATTAAATTTTGTGATTGGCTGGGTTGCCTCCCAGCAAGCGCTTCTTTAATGTCGTTAGCTGGACTATTACTTAGCTTTAATTAAGTCTCAGTTTTGAGCATTCTTGCTCAAAATTTCTTTCAAGATAATGTTTAACTCTCTGTCCATTAACAATGAACTTTTTGTTAGAGTCATTATCCTGAAGCTCTACGTATCCATATGGTGATACATTAGTAATTACATATGGACCTCTCCACCGGGATTTTAATTTCCCGGAGAATAATTTGAGCCTAGAATTAAATAGCAAAACTTTCTGCCTCGGCTCAAAGACTCTAGATGACAATTTCTTATCATGCCACCTTTTTGCTTTCTCTTTGTAAATTTTTGCATTCTCGAAAGCATTGAGTCTAAATTCCTCTAGCTCATTTAACTGAAGCAATCATTTTTCTCCAGCTATCTTGGCATCAAGGTTCAGGAATCTGGTTGCCCAGTAGGCCTTATGTTCCAGTTCCACTGGCAAGTGACATGCCTTTCCATACACAAGCTGGTATGGAGAGGTCTCTATAGGGGTCTTGAATGCGGTTCTGTATGCCCACAGAGCATCATCCAAGCTTCTTGCCCAATCCCTTCTACGGTTAATTACAGTCCGTTCCAGGATTCTTTTGAGTTCTCTATTGGAGACTTCAGCTTGCCCATTTGTCTGTGGATGATATGGAGTGGCTACCCTGTGGCTAACTCCATAATGAACCAAAGCAGAG
>NC_029781.3:74135709-74137950 GCF_000817695.3 Arachis duranensis
TCTATTCGGGACAGGTGATCTGCTACTTGGTTTTCTGTCCCTTTTCTGTCTCTTATTTTTATATCAAACTCTTGCAGAAGCAACACCCATCTGATGAGTCTGGGTTTTGAATCCTGCTTTGTGAGTAGATATTTAAGAGTAGCATGATCAGTGTACACAATCACTTTTGATCCTACCAAATAGGATCTGAACTTGTTAATGGCGTAAACCACTGCAAGCAGCTCTTTTTCTGTGGTTGTGTAATTCTTCTGTGCGTCATTTAAAACACGACTGGCATAGTAAATGATGTGCAGAAGCTTGTCATGCCTCTGTCCCAATACTGCACCAATGGCATGGTCACTGGCATCACACATCAATTCAAATGGTAATGTCCAGTCTGGTGCAGAGATGACTGGTGCTGTGACCAGCTTAGCTTTCAGGGCCTCAAACGCCTGCAGACAATCCTTATCAAAGATAAATGGCGTGTCAGCAGTTAGCAGATTGCTCAGAGGTTTGGCGATTTTCGAAAAATCCTTTATAAACCTCCTATAGAATCCTGCATGCCTCAGAAAGCTTCTAATTGCCTTAACATTGGCTGGTGGTGGTAATTTTTCAATTACCTCTACCTTAGCTTGATCCACCTCTATTCCCTTGTTCGAGATTTTGTGCCCAAGGACAATTCCTTCAGTCACCATAAAAGTGACATTTCTCCCAGTTTAAAACTAGGTTGGTCTCTTGGCATCTCTTTAGTACAAGTGCTAGATGGTCAAGACAGGAGCTGAATGAGTCTCCAAATACTGAAAAGTCATCCATGAAGACTTCCAGAAATTTTTCCACCATATCAGAGAAAATTGAGAGCATGCACCTCTGAAAGGTTGCAGGTGCATTGCACAGGCCAAATGGCATCCTTCTGTATGCAAATACTCCAGATGGACATGTGAATGCCGTTTTCTCTTGATCCTGGGGATCTACTGCAATTTGATTATAACCTGAATATCCATCCAGGAAGTAGTAGTATTCATGACCTGCTAGTCTTTCTAGCATTTGGTCTATGAATGGTAAAGGAAAATGACCCTTTCTGGTGGCTGTATTGAGCCTTCTATAATCAATACACATACGCCATCCTGTAACTGTTCTTGTAGGAACCAGTTCATTTTTTTCATTATGAACCACTGTCATGCCTCCCTTCTTAGGGACGACTTGGACAGGGCTTACCCAGGGGCTGTCAGAAATAGGATAAATAATCCCAGCCTTTAGTAATTTAGTGACCTCCTTCTGCACCACTTCCTTCATGGCTGGATTCAGCCACCTTTGTGGTTGGACCACTGGCTTGGCGTCACCCTCCAATAGGATCTTGTGCATGCATCTGGCTGGACTAATGCCCTTAAGATCATTGATGGACTACCCAAGAGCTGTCTTGTGTGTCCTTAGCACTTGAATTAGTGCTTCCTCTTCCTGTGGCTCTAAAGTAGAGCTTATGATTACAGGAAAGGTATCACCTTCTCCCAGAAATGCATATTTCAGGGATGGTGGTAATGGATTGAGCTCGGGTTTGGGAGGTTTCTCCTCTTCCTGAGGGATTTTCAGAGGTTCTATTATTCTCTTTGCTTCCTCCAAGTCAGGCTGAACATCTTTAAAGATGTCCTCTAGCTCTGATTCGAGACTCTCAGCCATGTTGACCTCTCTTACTAGAGAATTAATGATATCAACACTCATGCAGTCATTTGGGGTGTCTGGATGTTGCATGGCTTTGACAACATTCAACTTGAACTCCTCCTCATTGACTCTCAAGGTTACTTTCCCTTTTTGGACGTCAATGAGGGTTCGGCCAGTTTCTAGGAAAGGTCTTCCAAAAATGAGAGTTGCGCTCTTTTGCTCCTCCATTTCCAACACCACAAAGTCAGTAGGAAAGGCAAATGGCCCAACCTTGACAATCATGTCTTCAATCACGCCTGATGGGTATTTAATGGAGCCATCAGCAAGTTGAAGACATATCCGGGTTGGTTTGACTTCTTCAGTCAAACCAAGCTTTGTGATAATAGATGCATGTATTAGGTTGATACTTGCCCCAAGGTCACATAGAGCTTGCTTGGTGCAATTACCCTCTAATGTGCATGGTATCATGAAGCTCTCGGGATCTTTAAGCTTCTCAGGTAAGCTTTTCAGAATGACTGCACTGCATTCTTCAGTGAGGTAAATTTTTTCAGTCTCCCTCCAATCCTTCTTATGACTTAAGATCTCTTTCATGAACTTAGCATAAGA
>NC_029781.3:74138684-74142109 GCF_000817695.3 Arachis duranensis
ATCTTCGTGGGATCGACCCTTACTCACGTAAGGTATTACTTGGACGACCCAGTGCACTTGCTGGTTAGTTGTGCAGAATTGCAAAAGTGTGATTGCAATTTCGTGCACCATTGTGCCAGAAACTCTGTAGGTTCTTCATGTGGAAGACCGGAATACTGGCAGCTTTGCTGCACCATGATAATGAGCTGAGGATTCAACTCAAAGCTACTAACTCCAATAGAGGGTATACAGATACTACTCCCATATGAAGCAGTAGTGGGGTTACCATATGACCCCAGAGTCCTCCTGGACTGTTCATTTCTACTTAGTTCCATGGTGGAATAAAGGAGATGATATGTATGTTGATATTATTTATTTTATAAAAATTTATTTTATAAAATAAAATAAAAACGAAATAAATAAAAGAAATTGAAAATATTTTGAAATTGAAATCTAAATTTTTTATATAAAATTTTCGAAAATGTAGTTCAAAATTAGTTAGAAAAGATATTTTTTTTTTGTATTTTGAATTTTATGATGAAAGAGAAAAACACACAAAAGACACAAGATTTAAAATTTTTAGATCCAATGCTCCTTATTTTCGAAAATTTTGGAGGGAAAACACCAAGAAATACCAAACTTAAAAATTTTAAGATCAAAACACAAGAAAGATTCAAGAACACCTTGAGATTCACAAGAACAGCAAGAACAAAAGAAAGAACACCAAACTTAAAATTTTTAGAAAACTTTAATAAAATTTTCGAAAATTATATTAAGATTAACAAGAAAACACCAAACTTAAAGTTTGGCGCAAGATTAAATCAAGAAAAATTATTTTTGAAAAAGATTTTAAAAAGAAGATACCCAATTGCCAAGAACATAAGCCAACACTCTAACCAACTGAGTTAAAAATGTAACATACTTTAAAGATGTATTATTTTTATAGATAAGAATAATTTTTTTTTTTGAAAACTAATGTTTTGAAAAAGCACAAGAAAAACAAGAAAAGACACAGAACAAAACAAACCAAAGATCAAACAAGAAAAATTGACAAGAACAATTTAAAGATCAAGAAAGAACAAGAACATGCAATTCGAAAAATTAAAAGACAAGGAAAAACATGCAATTGACACCAAACTTAGAACAAGACACTAAACTCACAAAAATTAGAAATTGACAAAGAAAAATAATATATTCTTAAAATTTTTTTTTAAAAAAGGGAATAAAGGACTCAGAATTTAATGACTCTATAACAACAAAAATAAATTATTCCTAATCTAAGAAATAAAATAAACCTTTAGTTGTTCAAACTCGAATAATCCCCAGCAACGGCACCAAAAACTTGGTGCACGAATTTGCAATCCGTACAACTAACCAGCAAGTGCACTGGGTCGTCCAAGTAATACCTTACGCGAGTAAGGGTCGATCTCACAGAGATTATTGGTTTGAAGCAAGCTATGTTTATTTTATTAATCTTAGTCAGGATGCCAATAAGGTTATTTGGATTTAATTGTAAGAAGTAAAAGTGTTGGAATAAGGAATTGTTACTTTATTAATGGAGAATATGTTAGAGTTTTGGAGATGCTTTGTCCTCTGAATTTCTGCAATGTAATATTCAACTCAATTGTTTGTAAAGTTCCATCCATGGCAAGCTGTATGTAGGGTGTCACCATCATCAGTGGCTACTTCCCATCCTCTCAGTGAAAACGGTCCAGATGCTCTGTCACAGCACGGCTAATCAGCTGTTGGTTCTCGATCATGTTGGAATAAATGGATTTTAGAGACTCATGCCATCAAAGTGTATAAAATTCAGATCTGAAAATGTCATGAGGTACAAGATAAGTCTCTAAAAGTTGTTTAAATAGTAAACTAGTAACCTAGGTTTACAGAATATGAGTAAACTAAGATAATTGGTGCAGAAATTCACTTCTGGGGCTCACTTGGTGTGTGCTGGGGCTGAGACTAAAGCTTCTCACGTGCTTGGGCTGTTTTTGGAGTTGAACGCCAGGTTGTGACGTGTTTTGGGTGCTGAACTCCAACTTGTAACCTGTTTCTGGCGCTGGACGCCAGACAGCAGCATGAAACTGGCGTTGAACACCAGTTTACATCGTCTATCTTCACGCAAAGTATGGACTATTATATATTTCTGGAAAGCCCTGGATGTCTACTTTCCAACCCAATTGAGATCGCGTCAATTGGACTCCTGTAGCTCCAAAAAATCTATTTCGAGTGCAGGGAGGTCAGGATCCAACAACATCAGCAGTCCTTTTTCAACCTAACTCAGATTTTTGCTCAGCTCCCTCAATTTCAGCCAGAAAATACCTGAAATCACAGAAAAACACACAAACTCATAGTAAAGTCCAGAAATATGATTTTTGCCTAAAAACTAATAATATTATACTAAAAACTAATTAAAACATGCTAAAATCTACATGAAATTACCCCCAAAAAGCGTATAAAATATCCGCTCATCAAGATGGCAGACAATTCAAGAAAACAACCTTATGGACTTGTAGAGGATGTTCTGGTAAAGATTGAAGACCATTACATCCCTGCTGATTTCATAGTCCTAGAGACTGGGAAGTGCATGGATGAATCCATCATCCTTGGCAGACCCTTCCTAGCCACAGCAAAGGCTGTGATTGATGTTGACAGAGGAGAATTGATCATTCAAGTGAATGAAAAATCCTTAGTGTTTAAGGCTCAAGGATATCCCTCTGTAACCATGGAGAGGAAGCATGAAGAGCTTCTCTCAAAACAGAGTTAAAAAGAGCCCACACAGTCAAACTCTAAGTTTGGTATTTGGAAGCCACAACCAAACTCTAAGATTGGTGTTGAACCCCCACATTCAAACTCTAAGTTTGGTGTTGGGAGGTTCCAACATGGCTCTGAGTATCTGTGAGGCTCCATGAGAACCCACTGTCAAGCTACTGACATTAAAGAAGCGCTTGTTGGGAGGCAACCCAATGTTATATTATCTATTTTCCTTTGTTATTTTATGTTTTCTATAGGTTGATAATCATGGGAAGTCACAAAATCAATTGAAAAAGCAGAAACAGAATGAAAAACAGAAAGAAAAACAGCACACCCTGGAGGAGAAACTTGCTGGCGTTTAAATGCCAGTAAGGGCAGCAAATAGGCGTTTAACCCCCAGCCTGGCACCATTCTGGGCGTTTAACGCCAGAAAGGGGCACCAGACTGGCGTTAAACGCCAGGAAAGGGCAAGAAGCTGGCGTTAAACGCAAAAAATGGGCACCAGCCCGGCGTTTAACACCAGAATTGGCATAAAGAGCATTTTTGCTCGCCACTTGGTGCATGGATGAATTTTCCTTGACACCTCAGGATCTGTGGACCCCACAAGATCCCCACCTACCCCACCACCCTCTCTCTTCTTCACCCATTCACCAATCACCTCAACACCTCTTCCCCAAAAACCCTCACCTATC
>NC_029781.3:74142264-74142717 GCF_000817695.3 Arachis duranensis
ACCCCTATATAAACCCATCTTCACTCCTTCATTTTCACACAACCTAAACACTACTTCTCCCCCTTTGGCCGAACCACAAAGCCATCTCCATCTCCTTCCTTTCTTCTTCTTCTACTCTCTTCTTTCTTCTTTTGCTCGAGGAGGAGCAAACCTTTTCAAGTTGGTGTGGTAAAAGCATTGCTTTTTGTTTTTCCATAACCATTTATGGCATCTAAGGCCAGAGAAACCTCTAGAAAGAGGAAAGGGAAGGCAAAAGCTTCCACCTCCGAGCCATGGGAGATGGAGAGATTCATCTCAAGGATGCATACTTTCCTCCACAAAACTATTGGGAGCAAATCAACACCTCCCTAGAAGAATTGAGTTCCAACATGGGACAACTAAGGGTGGAGCACCAAGAACATTCCATCCTCCTCCATGAAATTAGAGAAGATCAAAGAATCATGAGAGAGGAGC
>NC_029781.3:74142784-74151625 GCF_000817695.3 Arachis duranensis
AAGAAGGCATGACCTCAAGCCCGTGGCTAGAGGATGGTTGGAGTTTATCCAACGCTCAATCATTCCCACTAGTAACCGGTCCGAAGTTACTATAGACCGGGCTATCATGATTCATAGCATCATGATTGGAGTGGAAGTAGAAGTTCATGAGGTTATATCCCAAGAACTTTATAAGGTGGCGGACAAGTCCTCTACCTTGGCAAGGTTAGCTTTCCCTCATCTCATTTGTCACCTTTGTTATTCAGTTGGAATTGACATAGAGGGAGACATCCTCATTGATGAAGACAAGCCCATCACTAAGAAGAGGATGGAGCAAACAAGAGATCCCACTCACCATGAAATCCCTGAGATACCTCAAGGAATGCACTTTCCTCTATAAAACTATTGGGAGCAAATCAACACCTCCCTAGGAGAATTGAGTTCCAACATGGGACAACTAAGGGTGGAGCACCAAGAACATTCCATTCTCCTCCATGAAATTAGAGAAGATCAAAGAGTCTTGAGAGAGGAGCAACAAAGGCAAGGAAGAGACATTGAGGAGCTCAAGCACTCCATAAGATCTTCAAGAGGAAGAACAAGCCGCCATCACTAAGGTGGACCCGTTCTTTAATCTCCTTGTCCTTTAATTTCCTGTTTTTCGAATTTTTATGCCTATGTTTATCTATGTTTGTGTCCTGTGATCATTAGTGTCTTAGTGTCTATGCCTTAAAGTTATGAATGTCCTATGAATCCATCACCTTTCTTAAAGGAAAAATGTTCTTAATTGAAAAAGAGAAGAATTGTATGAATTTTGAATTTTATAATAGATTAATTATTTTGATGTGGTGGCAATACTTTAGTTTCTGAATGTATGCTTGAACAGTGCATATGTCTTTTGAATTTGTTGTTCATGAATGTTGGCTCTTGAAAGAATGATGAAAAAGGAGACATGTTACTGAGAATCTGAAAAATCATAAAAATGATTCTTGAAGCAAGAAAAAGCAGTGAATTCAAAAAAAAAGAGATAGTACATGAAAAAAAAGAGAAATAATAAAGTTGTGATCCAAGGCAAAAAGAGTGTGCTTAAGAACCCTGGACACCTCTAATTGGGGACTCTAGCAAAGCTGAGTCACAATCTGAAAAGGTTCACCCAGTTATGTGTCTGTGGCATGTATGTATCCGGTGGTAATACTGGAAGACAGAGTGCTTTGGGTCACAGCAAAGACTCATAAAGTAGCTATGTTCAAGAATCATCATACTTAAC
The DNA here is from genome assembly GCF_000817695.3 of Arachis duranensis. Taxonomy (NCBI): domain Eukaryota; kingdom Viridiplantae; phylum Streptophyta; class Magnoliopsida; order Fabales; family Fabaceae; genus Arachis; species Arachis duranensis. The sequence continues at coordinate 74,144,028 of NC_029781.3, forward strand.
TAGGAGAATCAATAACACTATCTGGATTCTGAGTTCCTAGAGAAGCCAATCATTCTGAATTTCAAAGGATAAAGTGAGATGCCAAAACTGTTCAGAGGCAAAAAGCTAAAAGCCCCGCTCATCTAATTAATACTGATCTTCATAGATGTTTTTGGAATTCATTGTATATTCTCTTCTTTTTATCTTATTTGATTTTCAGTTGCTTGGGGACAAGCAACAATTTAAGTTTGGTGTTGTGATGAGGGGATAATTTATACGCTTTTTGGCATTGTTTTTAGTATGTTCTTAGTATGTTTTAGTTAGTTTTTATTATATTTTTATTAGTTTTTAGTTAAAATTCACTTTTCTGGACTTTACTATGAGTTTGTGTATTTTTCTGTATTTCAGGTATTTTCTGGCTGAAATTGAGGGACCTGAGCAAAAATCTGATTTAGAGGCTGAAAAGGACTGCAGATGCTGTTGGATTCTGACCTCCCTGCACTCTAAGTGGATTTTCTGGAGCTAAAGAAGCCCAATTGGTGCGCTTTCAACTGCGTTGGAAAGTAGACATTCTGGGCTTTCCAGCAATGTTTAATAGTCCATACTTTGCCCGAGATTTGATGGCTCAAACAGGCATTCTAAGTCAGCTCAAGAATTCTGGCCTAAAACGCCGGAACTGGCACAAGAATGGGAGTTAAACGCCCAAACTGGCACAAAAGCTGGCGTTTAACTCCAAGAAGAGTCTCTACACGAAAATACTTCAATGCTCAGCCCAAGCACACACCAAGTGGGTCCGGAAGTGGATTTTTATGTCATTTACTCATTTCTATAAACCCTAGCTACTAGTTCTCTATAAGTAGGACCTTTTGCTATTGTATTAGAGGTCTTTTGATCACTTGAATCTTTTGATCATGATTTTATGATTGAACCCTCTTTGGGAGGCTGGCCATTCGCCTATGCCTAGACCTTGTTCTTATGTATTTTCAACGGTGGAGTTTCTACACACCATAGATTAAGGTGTGGAGCTCTGCTGTACCTCGAGTATTAATGCAATTACTATTGTTTCTACGCACCCAAGAACATGATGAATGTGATGATTATGTGACGCTCATCATCATTCTCACTTATGAACGCGTGCCTGACAACCACTTCCGTTCTACAAGCAAACAAGGCTTGAATGTTTATCTCTTGGATTTCTTAATAGGAATCTTCGTGGTATAAGCTAGAATTGATGGCAGCATTCAAGAGAATCTGGAAGGTCTAAAGCTTGTCTGTGGTATTCTGAGTAGGATTCAAGGATTGAATGACTGTGACGAGCTTCAAACTCGCGATTGTGGGGCGTTAATGACAGATGCAAAAGAATCACTGGATTCTATTCCGACATGACCGAGAACCGACAGCTGAATAGCTGTGCTGTAACAGAGCGCGTTGAACATTTTCACTGAGAGGATGGGAGGTAGCCATTGACAACGGTGAAACCCTACATACAGCTTGCCATGGAAAGGAGTAAGAAGGATTGGATGAAGACAATAGGAAAGCAGAGAGACGGAAGGGACAAAGCATCTCTATACACTTATCTGAAATTCTCACCAATGAATTACATAAGTATCTCTATCTTTATTTTATGCTTTACTCATAAATCATTCATAACCATTTGAATCTGCCTGACTGAGATTTACAAGATGACCACAGCTTGCTTCATACCCACAATCTCCGTGGGATCGACCCTTATTCGCGTAAGGTTTATTACTTGGACGACCCAGTGCACTTGCTGGTTAGTTGTACGAAGTTGTGATAAAGAGTTGAGATTGCAATTGAGCGTACCATGTTGATGGCGCTATTGATGATCACAATTTCGTGCACCATCCTTCCCGTGGCCGACTTAATATAAGTGGCCGTCCCAGAAATATTTTGAAGTCTTGGAAGGCTTGCTCGCATTCAGCTGTCCATTCGAACTCCTTTCCCTTCCTTAGAATGGCGTAGAAGGGGAGAGATCTTATTGCTGATCCAGCCAAGAATCTGGACAAGGCTGCCAACCGCCTGTTAAGTTATTGTACCTCTTTGATACAAGTCGGGCTTTTCATGTCGAGTACGGCCCTGCACTTGTCTGGGTTTGCCTCGATTTCTCTCTGTGTGATCATAAAACCCAAGACTTTACCAGCTTCTACTGCAAAGGTACATTTTGTGGGATTGAGTCGCATGCCGTGTCGTCTTATGGTGTTGAATACTTGTGTCAGGTCAGATAATAACATCTCTTTGTTTTGCGTCTTCACTAGCATGTCGTCTACGTAGACCTCCATGATCTTTCCGATGTGATCCAAAAAAACTTTGTTCATTAATCTTTGGTAAGTGGCTCCCACATTTTTGAGACTGAAGGGCATAACGATGTAGCAGTAATTTTCCTTTGGGGTTAAGAAAGAGGTTTTTTCTTGGTCGGGTGGGTACATTGGGATTTGGTTATATCCCGAGTATGCATCCATAAAGGAGAGGTATTTGTATCTGGAGGAGGCATCTACCAGTGTGTCGATGTTTGGGAGCGGATAAAGATCTTTCGGGCAAGCTTTGTTGAGATCAGTATAGTCGATGCACATTCTCCACTTCTCATTTGACTTTTTTACCAAAACGACATTAGCAAGCCATTGTGGGTATTTGACTTCTCTTATGAAGCCTGCCTCCAATAGAGCTCGTATCTGTTCTTCCACCGCTTGAGAGCGTTCTGGTCCTAGCTTTCTATGCCTTTGTTGTACCGGCCGAGATCCTGGGTAGACTGCTAGCTTGTGGCACATGAGTTTGGGATCTAGGCCTGGCATGTCTGTGGCCTTCCACGCAAAGAGGTCGGCATTGTCACGTAGGAACTGTATGAGTGATTCTTTTATGTCCCCTTTTAGGAGTGCGCCAATGTTGGTTGTTTGGTCCGGGGTGTTCTCGATCTGGATTTTCTCTATTTCTCCTTCAGGTTGTGGGCGGAGCTTCTCCCGCCTCCAAACTCCACCGAGCTCGATTGTGTGGAATTCTTCTCCTCTGCCTCTGAGGTTTAGACTTTTGTTGTAACAGCGGCGCGCCATCTTCTGATCTGCCTTTACTGTAGCTATTCCACCTGCAGTTGGGAACTTCATGCATAGATGCGGAGTCGAGACTATTGTGCCGAGCTAATTTAACATTGCCCGACCTATTAGGGCATTGTAGGCTGAGCTTACGTTGACGACGATGTAATCTATTTTGAGTGTTCTTGACTGACTTCCTTTTCCAAAAGTTGTGTGGAGCGAGATGTATCCCATCGGTTGAACTGGGGTATCTCCTAGCCCGAATAGGCTATCCGGATATGCTCTGAGTTCTTTTTCTTCCAAACCGAGTTTGTCGAAAGCGGTTTTGAATAAGATATCGGTAGAGCTCCCCTGGTCTATCAACGTGCGGTGAAGATTTGCATTTGCCAGTATAATAGTGATGACCATGGGATCGTCATGCCCTGACGTGACGCCGGATGCGTCTTCCTTGGTAAAAGTGATCGTCGGGATGTCGGGTGCTTCTTCCTTTTCTGCGACGTGATATACGTCTTTGAGATGTCTTTTGCGGGATGATTTGGAGATTCCTCCCCCGGCGAATCCGCCGTGTATCATGTGGACATGTCTTTCTGGCGTCCGGGATGATCGCGCGGTTGGTCCGACATCTGCTGCTCTTCTTCTTTTCCTTTGTTCATCATCATGGGTGGCTAGGTATCGATCTAACTTTCCTTCTCGTACGAGCTTTTCTATGACATTTTTTAAGTCAAAACACTCATTGGTGGAGTGCCCACGGATCTGATGGTATTCACAATATTCAGCCCGGTTTTCTCCTCCTTTTTTGCCTTTGAGTGGTCGAACTGGTGGTATCTTTTCTGTGTTGCAAACCTCTCTGTAGACATCCACAAGAGACACCCGGAGAGGGGTGTAATTATGGTATTTTTTATTTTTTCTCCATGGCGATCTTCCTTCTTTCTGGAATCTTTGTCTTTATCCCGAGAGGTGAACCCGGCCTTTGAGGTCTCTCCTAATCGAGAGTTTTCTTCCATGTTGATGTATTTTTCCGCTCGTTCCTGCACCTTGTTTAGAGACGTGGGGTACTTCTTTGATATAGATTGACTAAAAGGCCCTTCTCGCAGGCCATTAATGAGGCCCATGATAGCGGCTTCTGTTGGCAGGTTTTGTATATCCAGGCATGTCTTGTTGAATCTCTCCATGTAGTTGCGCAGGGTTTCCCTTTCCCCTTGTCTGATTCCCAGTAAGCTCGGCGCATGTTTAGCTTTGTCCTTTTGGATGGAGAATCTGGCCAGGAACTTCTTGGCCATATCGTCGAAACTCGAGATGGATCTAGGAGGGAGGTTGTCGAACCATCTAATTGCTGTTTTTGTTAAAGTAGTTGGAAAGGCTTTGCAACGAACTGCATCTGAGGCGTCGGTGAGATACATTCTGCTCCTGAAGTTGCTGAGATGATGGCTGGGATCCGTAGTGCCGTCATACAAGGTCATGTCTGGGAGTTTAAAGTCTTTTGGGATTCTTGTCTTCATGATCTCCTTGGTGAATGGATCTTGCTCCTTGTGGGTGCTATCTTCGGGAATGGATCGGCTGGCTTTAGTCTTGACATCGGCCTCAAGTTTTAGGAGTTTGTTCTCCAATTCCCGGCGTTGCCTTATTTCTCTTTGTAGATCCTTCTCGGCCTCTTGTTGACATAGAGCATCTTCCTTAAGTTGTTTTAACCGATCTTGAAATGCATCCAGGGCTCCTTTATTTGGGGAGTTCTTATTGTTGATTTGGGGAGTATCTTTTAGTGTGGAGTCCGTGTTTTTATGCGGCGTTCTTTCTTCTAGATCTGAGGTGTGATTGTCGTCATGATCGTTTGCCATGGTAATGGGATGACTTCCGAGTCCCCGGCAATGGTGCCAATATTCCGAGGGTTACCTGAAACTGTAGGTTGATCTCTGACGAGATCTTCTGTGCTGGTCGGGGGTGTTGTGTCCGACTTGGTGATGATGCTGATCCTTCATCCCCGGAGGTTGGGGGTACCTGCAAGGGACTCCGATGCTTAAGTTAGCAAGGGTATTAAGCAGGTAGTGAGTAGAATCAGAGTATGAGTTATACCTGGGTGCTCCAGTGTATTTATAATGGTGTAGAGTGACCTCTTTAGATGAGATAAGTTAGTTATCTTATCTTATCTTTATCTTATCTTTGACTGGGGTCCTCTTATCTTCAAGAGAATCGCCTTTATCTCTACGGGCTTGGGCTGCCCTTGGATTTAGGACGTGTTCTTCTATTTGGGCTCTTTGTTTGGGCTTTCCTGTGACTTGGCCGAGCTCTTTGAGAAGAGGTCGGGTTGTCCTGACCTGAAGAGGTCGGTCGCTTTGTCTGTAGAACATACCGGGTCGGACAGCTCGACCCAGGGTATGAACAGTACCTCTACGCCTTCTGTCGAAGTGACATTCGAGGTAAGAATAGGTTGTGGCATGGAAATAGATCCTAGATATGAAGGGTTATTCATTAAGTGTTAATAGGAATTGTAGTTTTCCATGCCAGGGTTATAATAGTATGTCCCTATAAAGGGATACCCTGGGAGTGATATTAGATTATACAAAGGGTTATTCCTTATGATAGCACCTCTTATATTTTCTATATTAGAATTTTTTATAGGTGAAAAATAATTTGGGAACAATCCATATGGAGGCCATGTGACGGGTACAACCGTTGGAATCCTTTCTGTGACAACTGAAGTTGTTTATTGATGACTTGGGGTACCAATCAATGGAAAAACCTCTATCTCAAGACCTCTTGTAAAATCTCTAATATCATTTTTGGACGTATCTTTCGAAGTCGAGGCTCTATCAAATATTATTAATTTGTCACTGCATAATTGCATGCAAATTCTGACACATTACTTAACCCAAGATCTTACTGGGCGTGCCTATCTGTTTCACTCGATTTCGGTATGTTTCGACAGGATGTCAAATTGAGATTATATCAAGATCTTAATTCAGGGAGCAGATATGATTTCTCTAAAAAAGAGTGGGCTCGACCCGAAAATTACTTAGTAAAAAGTGTCGAAGTAGCTTGTGTCGAAATTACTCATGAAAAATTTATGCTAAATAAAGTAAACGCATCAATAACTTAAATAAAGAAAACTCAACAAATGAAAGTGTAAAAAATTATAATAAAAACAGAATAACAACAAAATTGCAAAGAAATAAAAGAAAATGAATCAAATAAACAAAAGAAAATAAATTAAAAGATGACTTCTAACACTCACATGCACTTGCACTCTATGTTCATCCGTTGCGTCACTGAGACTGGAAATTTTTATGAGTTTATGTGATAATCTAGTGTTGCCAATTTGAAGTCCTTCTTTTCTTCTGAATTTCTTCTATTTATAGACTTCAACAGTGGAGTTTCTCTTGAAGAATATTGACCATTACCTTAGTTTCTCCTTTTTCTCAGGCCATGATCTTACGTTGACCTTAAAGAATCTTCATATGGTGCCCCAACATTCTCTTGCCTTGTCCTTCAAGCCCCATGTTCTTGCATCGTGCCTACATTTGATCATGTGTCGTCGACCCTGATGGATTCTCGACTTACTTTGAACCATCAATCTTTAAGTGTCCTTCGTTTTTGTAGTTGAAAAAGGATTTCTATTACCCAAGTGACACTTGTTAAATTTTGACTTCTCATGAGTCAAACCTTTATAGGTCAAAATTTATACCAACAAATTGACCCTTAAAACTTATCTTTTTAAAAATATAAAATGATGTTTTATTTAAGCCTGTGCCATTCACGTGTCTTTTCAAATTTTCAAAATATGGTTACAAGAAGATGAAATGGTTCACGCATTTTTAGGAATGTGCAACATTTCCAATGGGCTTTAATGGGCCTTTATTCCTTCAAAATTCTTTTACATTTTTTAGGTCTTATTACCACTCAATACTTTTCACCTTTTAGAGACATTTCATTTCCAAAAATATTCTTCTTTCTTCATCTTCTTCAACACCTTTCTTTTCATTTGCGTATAAAGCCTCTCATTCCTCCATGGCCTCTTATTCTGGTATTCATTCTAGCAGTACACCAGCCGTTAGCACTGCATCATCATCATCCACCACCATTGCTGCAACTACCACAACTACCATTCCCGTCACCATCTTTAGTGCAGGAGCTTGATAGCACGAAATTGTGAACAATACTTTTTACAACTCTCATAATCTCTGGTCATGAACCCCAAAAACTTGGTGTTCAATACCATGGCATTAACATAACTTCGCACAACTAACCAGCAAGTGCACTGGGTCGTCCAAGTAATAAACCTTACGCGAGTAAGGGTCGATCCCACGGAGATTGTTAGTATGAAGCAAGCTATGGTCATCTTGTAAATCTTAGTCAGGCAAACTCAAATGGATATGGTGATGAACGCATAAAAACACAAAGATAAAGATAGAGGTACTTATGTAATTCATTGGTAGGAACTTCAGATAAGCGCATGAAGATGCCTTCCCTTCCGTCTCTCTGCTTTCCTACTGTCTTCATCCAATCCTTCTTACTCCTTTCCATGGCAAGCTTATGTAGGGTTTCACCGTTGTCAGTGGCTACCTCCCATCCTCTCAGTGA
>NC_029781.3:74152346-74152504 GCF_000817695.3 Arachis duranensis
CATCTTGGGCAAAGTATGGACTATCATATATTGCTGGAAAGCCCAGGATGTCTACTTTCTAACGCCGTTGAGAGCGTGCCAATTGGGCTTCTGTAGCTCCAAAAAATTCACTTCGAGTGCAGGGAGGTCAGAATCCAACAGCATCTGCAGTCCTTTTT
>NC_029781.3:74152552-74154585 GCF_000817695.3 Arachis duranensis
CAATCTCTGAATCAGATTTTTGCTCAGGACCCTCAATTTCAACCAGAAAATACCTGAAATCACAGAAAAACACACAAACTCATAGTAAAGTCTAGAAAAGTGAATTTTAACTAAAAACTAATAAAAATATACTAAAAACTAACTAGATCATACTAAAAACATACTAAAAACAATGCCAAAAAGCGTACAAATTATCCGCTCATCAGAGCTACCATGGCTTCTTATCTACCTGCTTCCACTATCGCTGCCATAGCCGCTACGGCTACTACTGCTGCTCCAGGTGGAGCTTCTGCTAACCCCTCATCTTCTTCCAAGGAGGATGATGACGATGTTTACATCGTAAGACCTCCAGCTTTAGTGGCCAACGTGTTGCAATTTTACAATGCTAATGAGGCCTCGAGAGATTCTAATCTGGACGTAGAGACCACTGCCTTATGGCGTAGCCAGATCCTACTCCCTTTTCAAGTTTCCAATGTCATTTACTTCTATTTAGGTCCACTCTCAACCCTAGAACAAATAGAGTCGATTTCTTCTTTCTTTCCATCTCCTCCCGTACACCTTCCTTTACTTTTTTGTAAAAACGTCAAAACCACGTACTTTGCTAGTCGAGTCTTCAGGACTGCACCCCCCAAAGAGTCAAGCTCATTATTTTTTTACTTGAATGTCAAGGCTTTCTCCTACTTACAAATCCCTTTGTAAGTATCTAGGTATAATGTCTGCTCTTCGACTATCCACTTTTGACCTATCTTATATTGCTCTTTTACTTTGAGCTAGTTTGTATTTTTGGTGTCTGGCCACAAAAAATTTTCATTTTTCTTATGGAAATTTCAGTCTTGACTGGTCTATCTTCTGATGGAGAGGATGTTTGCTGGGCTACCCCATGTCCTTAAGACGTCTTTGACATCAATTTTGACTAGACTTCTGTGTCAGATTTTATTCGAAACAACATGGGTTCCGAGGGAGACCCTATTACTGACAGTGAGCATATTGCTTTCCTGCTTTTATGGCTCAATTCTTTCATCTTTTTGTCCCAAGTCGATCTAAATTCAAAAAAGCAACTACCTTCCATTAGCTGTCATGCTTCACCACAAAAAACATATCAACCTTTCCTCTCTTATTTTGAGTCACTTGTATAAAACACTCTTTTTGGTAGTTAGCGAGATTCGATGAGGAAAATCATCGATCAACCTCTTCGGTCCCCTCGAGGTTGTTAATTTAAGGCTTAAGTTTGTGTTTGAACCTCAACTCATTACCCCTTCTGAATTTTCAAAAACTCTACTTAAAGGTATTCGATTTTCTTCTCTTTCATGGTTGAAACCAAAGGGCATGTCATCCGTTGATACTTTTTGCCATTTTATTAAACATTTCTGTAATATCAAAAGCGATGATGATTTGACTTATCATCCCAATCCTCTAGCCTATCAAAAAAGTAACGTGGGATACCTTCATTCTCTCACAAGTCTCAAAACCTGAAAATCAAGAGACTCTTGATGAATTGTGGTCGAAAACCCTTATTCCACAAATTCTTTCTATAGGACTTCCTTGTGAATTGATGAGCGGATAATTTGTATACTTTTTGGCATTGTTTTTAGTATGTTTTTGATATGATCTAGTTAGTTTTTAGTATATTTTTATTAGTTTTTAGTTAAAATTCACTTTTCTGGACTTTACTATGAGTTTGTGTGTTTTTCTGTGATTTCAGGTATTTTCTGGCTGAAATTGAGGGACCTGAGCAAAAATCTGATTCAGAGACCAAAAAGGACTGCAAATGCTGTTGGATTCTGACCTCCCTGCACTCGAAGTGGATTTTCTGGAGCTACAGAAGCCCAATTGGCGCGCTCTCAACGGCGTTGGAAAGTAGACATCCTGGGCTTTCCAGCAATATATGATAGTCCATACTTTGCCCAAGATTTGATGGCCCAAACCGGCGTTCAAAGTCACCTCAAGAAATCCCAGCGTTAAACGCTGGAACTGGCACCCAAATGGGAGTTAAACGCCCAAACTGGCACCAAAGCTGGCGTTTAACTCCAAGA
>NC_029781.3:74158143-74159762 GCF_000817695.3 Arachis duranensis
AGAACCCTATGGAAACACCTATAATCCTTCATGGAAGAATCATCCAAATCTTTCATGGAAGGATCAACAGAGACCTCAACAAGGTTTCAATAACAATAATGGTGGAAGAAACAGGTTTAGCAGTAGCAAGCCCTTTCCATCATCTTCTCAGCAACAGACAGAGAGTTCCAAGCAGAATACCTCTGACTTGGCAAAGAGCTTGTTGATTTTTCATCAATCTTGCTTTTGGAGCAGTGATCTGCTAAGGCTTGGCTGGCCTTTGGCCATGTCTAGTGATTTGGACCGAAGCTTTCTTTGAAAGCTTGGCTGGCTGTGAAGCCATGTCTAATTCCTGGACCGGAGTCTTAGACTAGCATTGCACTGATTCCTGGAATTCTCATTGAGAATTTTGATGCCTTTTTTTTTCCATTTAATTTTCGAAAAACACAAAAAAAAATTTACAAAAAAATCATAAAATCCAAAAATATTTCTTGTTTGAGTCTAGTCTCATCATAAGTTTGGTGTCAATTGCATGCATTCATATGTCTAAGTGATCTTCAAGTTGTTCTTGATGATTTCTTTGTTTTGATCCTTGAATTCTATTGACTTGAGTGTTTTGTGTGTCTCATATGCATTTTCATTTTGTTAGTGTCAGCAGTTTACAAACTGCTAAGTTTGGTGTCTTGCATGCATTGTTGTTTGATTCTTGTTGCATTTTGGTTTGTCCTTATTATCAAAAATCCAAAAAAAATTTTTAATTTGTGTCTTTTTAAGTCAATAATACAGAGAATTGAAGATTCAGAACATACAGCAGAGGAACTGCACAGAAAAAGCTGGGCGTTCAAAACGCCCAATGAAGAAGGACAGACTGGCGTTTAAACGCCAGCCAGGGTACCTGGTTGGGCGTTTAACGCCCAAAAGGGGTGCATTTTGGGCGTTAAACGCCAGAATGGATACCATTCTGGGCGTTTAACGCCAGGATGGCTAGAAGGGGAAGATTTTGTTTTCAAAATCAATTTTTTTTTTCAAGTTTTCAAAGTTTTTCAAAATCAAATCTTTTTCAAATCAATTTTTCAATCAAATCTCTTTCAAAATCAGTTTCTTTCTATTTTTAAAGATACTTACTATCAATTAATGATTTGATTCAACATTTCAAGTATGTTACCTTTTCTGTTGAGAAAGGTTTAATGTTTGAATCATATCTTTTCTTGTTAGTCAAGTTTTTAATTTTCAAATCAAATCTTTTTAAAATGTTTTTCAAATCATATCTTCTCAATCACATTTCTTTTAAAATAAATCATATCTTCTTAATCACATCTTTTCCAAAATAGTTTTCAATCAAATCTTTTTGATTTCTAATTTCAAAATCTTTTTCAAAAATCACTTGATTTCTTTTCCATTTTCATTTTCGAAAGTTAAGTAATGTTTTTTTAAAAATGTTTTCAAAATTTTCACTTAATTTTCGAAAATTACTTCCCTCCTTCTCACATCCTTCTATTTATGGACTAACACTATCCCTTAATGCAAAATTCAAACTCCATCTCCTTTGATAAGTTCGAATTTTCTACTTCTGTCTTCTACCTTTCTTTTCCTCTGACACCTAAAGGAATCTCTATACTGTGACATAGAGGATTCCACAT
>NC_029781.3:74164099-74164862 GCF_000817695.3 Arachis duranensis
ATTAGAGAAGATCAAAGAATCATGAGGGAGGAGCAACAAAGACAAGGAAGAGACATTGAGGAGCTCAAGCACTCCATAGGATCTTCAAGAGCAAGAAAGAGCCGCCATCACTAAGGTGGACCCGTTCCTTGATTTCCTTGTTCTTCTGTTTTTCGAATTTTATGCTTATGTTTATCCATGTTTGTGTCTTGTGATCATTAGTGTCTTAGTGTCTATGCCTTAAAGTTATGAATGTCCTATGAATCCATCACCTTTCTTGAATAAAAATGTGCTTAATTGAAAAAGGAAGAATTGTATGAATTTTGAATTTTATAACAGTTTAATTATTTTGATGTGGTGGTAATATTTTTGTTCTCTGAATGTATGCTTAAACAGTGCATATGTATCTTGAATTTGTGCTTCAGGAATGTTGGCTCTTGAAAGAATGATGAAAAAAGAGACATGTTACTGAGGATCTGAAAAATCATTACAATGATTCTTGAAGCAAGAAAAAGCAATGAGAAAAACGAAAAAAAAAAAAGAAAAAAAATCGAAAAAAGAAAAAAAAATTTGAAAAAAAAAGAGAGAAAACGAAAAAAATAGAGAGAAAAGAAAGAAAAATAAAGTTGTGATCCAAGGCAAAAAGAGTGTGCTTAAGACCCCTGGACCCCTCTAATTGGGGACTCTAGCAAAGCTGAGTCACAATCTGAAAAGGTTCACCCAATTATGTGTCTGTGGCATGTATATATCCGGTGGTAATACTGGAAGACAGAGTGCTTTGGGC
>NC_029781.3:74166104-74203335 GCF_000817695.3 Arachis duranensis
TACACGAGCTTGCCATGGAAAGGAGTAAGAAGAATTGGATGAAGGCAGTAGGAAAGCAGAGAGACGGAAGGGAAGGCATCTTCATACGCTTATCTGAAGTTCCTACCAATGCATTACATAAGTATCTCTATCTTTACCTTTGTGTTATTTTCGTTCATCACTATATCCATTTGAGTTTGCCTGACTAAGATTTACAAGATGACCATAGCTTGCTTCAATACTAACAATCTCCGTGGGATCGACCCTTACTCACGTAAGGTTTATTACTTGGACGACCCAGTGCACTTGCTGGTTAGTTGTGCGAAGTTGTGTAATGCCATGGTATTGAGCCACCACGTGTTTGGAGCCATTACCGGGGATTATGAGAGTTGTGAAAAAGTAATGTTCACAATTTCGCGCTACCATGAATCGACCATATATAGCTCTTAAAAAGAAACCCGTCACTTACTCCCCTCAATATGTGTCGAGACAATTTGGCCTTGCATAGGCATTACCTTCCCTTTTTCCACTAGAAGCTAGAGCCCAAATGGTTCACTATGAAGTGTCGGACTTGTATAGTTCAACCAAATTCGGGACTTGAATCACCAAAGAGTAACCATCTAATACCAGATATATGACCTCAAATTCTACTGTTAAAATGTGGCTATTTTACAGGATAATTTTTTTTGAAAATGTTTGTTGAATAAACACAATAAGTTATACAAGAATAACTAATAAGGGAAATATAAATAAGGATATTAAAATATTCACAAGACATATCATACATCAAATGGTAAACAATCATTAGTAATATGCTTATAGATCTGGTTAGTTTACACCTTATATAATAAATATGTCATATATAAACATACGACACCCCAAAATATGACCCATATAAAAAGCGTCTAAGCTAGCGCCCAAACTAGTGTAACATCTCTAAACTCACTTAATCTCTTTCATATACTAACAAAAATGAGAGACTACTCTATGTTTATGCTCAGCTGGAATGTCATAAAAAAAAGTGCTACCTCATGCTCCCAAACTAGAGTCACACCATCCCTGTTAAGCAGACCCTCGTGTGGCCCATCTGCAGACTGGTCGCTCCTCGAAGAAGGCAGCTCCTTTTCCTCTGGGTCCTCTTCCTCAGACTCCTCTAGAACCTTAGTATCGCTAGACAAACTATTGCTCTCATTCCCATTTACCAACAGAGGTACATTGGCATAGATCAAAACCAAAGCCTCATTTAGTGATCTATACTGGGCTTGTAGCTGCTTTGCTAGGAAGAGTGGTGACTGTGGCTCTAGAGTATAATCATATCGGGAGATAGCTCAGGTACATACACATCATCTGGATCAGACACAAATACCGCCTGATTGACTAGTTGAGCTAGAATAGGCTGATCGGGGAAAGGCTGATGATGAACCAAAATTGATACACTCGTAATATTGGCAAATGAACCAAATCGTATAAAGTAATACCATGGTGAGTGAATATTATTCCTACGAGAATTAATAGATTGAGACAAGCAACGTCTAATTATATCTCTAATTAGATCAATCACATCTTGGCAAGAGACAATTGGTTTGTGACTTTGAGAGTAAGTGAGAATCGATTTTTTTTATTAAAGGGAAAGTAGGAAATAATTCAGGATAGGGAATGTTAAAGGCGCCGAGGATGCTAAATCCCTTGGGAATAATAATAATTAAATTTTCAAAACTTTGGTTCATGCAAAAATCAATCATAACAAATCATTTATAATCAAATTCCAATGCCTTAGCAATCTAATTTCTCTAAATTTAATTAATCGCCAATGTCTTGATCAATTAATCAAGAGAAGATGTTAAAAACGGTTTCGATTTTAAGCCACAGAATTTTCAAAGACTATCCCTAGATTCAAGAACTAGTTCTAAAATTAGTGAAGATTACGAGAAGAATTTCAAGCTAATTTGAATATTCAATCTCTTGAAAGTAATAAAGAAATCCAAGACATATTAGAATATCTCTTAATACTCTAATAATTATTGATGAAGAACAAAACTCAATCTTAAAAGAGGAAAGAAGCATGAATCAAAATAAAGAAAATTCTTGCATTATTAATCTATAAAAAATAAAACAGATCCCCTAACCTTATAAGAAATTGTCAGTATAATGAGGTTCTAAAAATTAGACTGACCATCAGACCGCTCTAGTCACTGGTTCACTAGTCTAATTGGTCCAATTGTGGTTCAACTTAAAAAAATGTTTTATAATAATTAATAAATAAATTATAAATAAACATCCTAAAACATAATTATAGTCTAATATAAACTCTCAAATATCTTTCTTCACAGATAAGTCACTTGTGAATTGGAAAACTATAGTACTATTCTTAACTACATGAACAAACTGAAAAACCTCTGACTCAATCTCTTCGACTGAATTAGCTTTCATTGTTGCAACATACAACATAGAAGCATGCTTTCCAAAGCCACCAAACATAATCAGTGGGACCTATAGATGCAATCAAAAAATAATAAGACTAAAATTATGATCCCATAAATAACAAGCACAATGGCTCAAAGACAAAACAAAATTTTTTAGAAACTATTCAATCTGAGCTAAATAAAATATAAATCAATAATTCATTAAATTTAGATTCATATTCAATTAGTTATAGGTTCATATTTTCTTCTTCTATCAATCACAGTCTAAACACAATTTCATTTACATTAGCCTAAAATGTATTAAGGAATTATGACACAAACAATATGTCTAATTACCTTAATTTTATCTTCCTCATTCCGTGGAACATTAGCATAGCCTCTAGAGACCTGAAAGTATATTATGAGATAGGAATAAATTATTGAAAGTAAAATAAATACTTAAAAAATGAGGCCAATAAATATCATTTTAGAAACATTAAGCGGTGAAATGAACAAGTATGTAGCAGTACAAAACTTCAGCACAAATAACATAGTACAATTTTTTTCTACTCATCAAGATTTTCAACACAATTTTAACAAAATCTTAGTATATTATAACTAGCAAAAAAGAATGTATTTTTAGCAAGGAATAGAGGAATTTCACATTGTATGTGTACAGTAACCAAGGATGAATCCCCCAATACATTCAGAAATATAGACACAAATTTTAACCTTATATGTCATCAAAATTATGGTCTTATTCACTGGTCTTTAGTTGACTATGTCATCGATACTAAGTAATTTCTGATCATAGGATGCCAAGTTTCTAAACTGGCATATATTTAAAATAATCTCTTTAATTGGTTCCAAATCTAGTACCACATAATTTGCCAAAAATATTTGCATTGAATCAAGATGAGTTAAGTGGTTACCTAAATTTCAAACTTGAAATTTAGTGTTGACGGTTTCAACATTAAGCCGGAGTATGATGGAGAGAGGACCTGCGCGACAGATAACGGCTACCAGGTGACGAGCACTATGAGGGACGGCAGGCAAAGCATGAGTGAGTAGGAAGAGGGATTGGATCACACCGACTCAACGAGCGTGACGAAGAAGCTAGAGATTGGCGAATGAGGAGAAGGGCTGGAGCATGAATAACAGACAAAGATCTTGAGAACGATGGACAACAGTAGTAAGAAGAATGGCGACGGTGGTAGAGGAGGCTATTGAGGGAAGACCTCTGAAGGTTTATTTTAAAGGTGAGGTGAGATTGTGAGAACGAGAACCTACCTGATTCGAAGTTCCCTTTTCACTTAAAACTAAAAAACAACGTCATTTTTGAATTATCGATTTTGTTCAGCGTACCGAACCATATAAGCTTTTGGTTCCTGGTCCGATCGGACGGTCTGGTCTGATTTTCAGAACCATGATAGCGATCAATTTAGCGATCAATTCTAGCAGTAGTTAAAACCTTGGTCACTAAATTTAAAACAGCAACTGAGTTTGGTTGTTAATCATTAGCGACTAATTTTTAACCAAGGCTACCAAATCCTTACCAAACAATATCGGTCATTAAATCGATCACTAACAAAATCAGCCGCTAATTAATGACCAAATTTTCTGTCATTGATAACGACTAGTCTTTTTAGTGGCTAAATCGGTCGCTGATCCTAATTATCTAATTATAATTTTTTAACTAAATTTTACATTTATTATTCTTAAACCCTGATTATTGTATATAATTATAATTTAACAAAATATAAAAATCATAACATAAATTTATAAAATTATTTCTTTTAAAACTAACTACATTATTTTAATGTCTCTAATTACTAATTATATCATTTAACTACAATAAAATAATCACTCTTTAGAAATACATTCCCATCTTCATCCTTTTTAATATTTGTTTCTCTACCTTTTACCCGAGGAATTGGAATTTCAAATATCTTAATCTTGCATCTTCTATCTTTCTTCACCTACACAAATGGTTATAGTTCAAAACCATGGCTAATTCAATCCATCTCCAATAGTATTAGAATAATGTTAACATACAAGCGGTCTTGAATCTTAACACACACAAAAGAGTGAATCATTATTGCATATTGTCATAACTCAAATTATAATTACTCGCACAACCAAAGAAGCAATTTAGCCTAATCTATTTCATGATATAAGCAGCACAATACTTCTATTCTTAGAAGCCAGCAAAAACTCATTTCGATAATAAGAAACGTTGCAGGTATATTTTATTTTGTAAACCAGTTCCTGCTTTCTACTGCTACTGTTGTAAGCATGGAATTGACAAGGGCCTCTTCAAACAGGTGAAGAAAATGGTGCTTCACAGCAATTAAGGAAATACATGAGCTTACAAACAAGCAAGCCAAAACATGATTGCATCAGCTATCTTCCATTTTTGTATAGATTATTGCTCCCCAATAAAAAATCATAAAGTAGCTTCTAGAAATAAGGTACTCTAGTTAAATTTATTAGTTTATTCAGTGTATAACCATTTTTTGATTGCTTTGACATCTATCCGTGCCCTACCCCGAGTTTGAAAAATCCTTGATGGTCTGTGTATATATTTCGCTTAGTGGTTAAATGAATAAAATTTTCAAAATATTGAGAGGAAATTGTTTAGCTCATTAACTTTTGAAAGTGATTTCAACTTTCGAATGACACTCGGGTTTGAATCCAAAAGAAGAGTTAGTCCGTAGAAACAAAAGTTAAGTGCTTCTAAGAAATGTTATCAGGTTCCTACCATTAGGAATAAAAGCATTCGTACCGTGGAAAAGAGAATTAAAAAAAAAAAAAAACCTGTAACTATATAAAATAACTTACTAATTATAACAAGAAGGAATGCCTACACCAGCATCCATAGTTGTACCAATAGAGTTGGCAATAAAGCCAAATAAAAACTTCAAAAGATAACCAGCTGAAAATGAAGCATCAACTAAATAAACTAAATAAAGTGTCTATGACAATGGAATAGTAGAATAGTACAATTAATTAATTATAGTCTAATTTGAAAGAAAAACCATGAATCCTTTCCAGTTTTCAATTTTAATCTAAGGACAAGCTAAGAAATGAAATTAATACCACTATATATCCAAGGGGAGGATCACTTTGCAGCTGCACATGTCAATACATGATATTTGAATTTCTCTAGCTCGCTCAAAACCTCCTCTTCAGGTCTATAGATTAAATCACTCATGCGCCATATCTGCACAATTCAATTTCAAATTATATTAGCCAAAGCCGTGCTGAAAAAATAAATAAAGAATTTGAGAATTTTTGTTTAGTTCCATACTAGCAACGCTCCCCCACCACCATTACTATCATAGTTTTAGACATACACTAACCATAGTCCATAGATCATATGAGTTCCAATGGAAATCAACAACTTTGTCTCTGTACAAATATAAACTTCTTAAATGACACGTTAACAGAAAAACTACCACATGTCTCTAACAAAAGCAATAATAAATACACAAAGACAACAAGGTAATTCCTTAGATACAGTTCTACATGGACACTGTTTTCGTACCTTGACCTGCACGTTGGAAAAATAAACATGCCAACAGTTAGTGTAATGCTCTTTATTTTGAAAAATTTAATTATGAATTAGGTATATTCTATCTTATTAAATTGAGCGTTTTATTATAAAAATTATTTTTATTGAATATTTGAATGTATTTAAATTAATTTTTATGATAATGAGTTTACATTTATAATGAATCTTATTCTATTTAATTAGATATTTTGTTTAATTGAAAATAATAATTTAGGTATTTTCTTAATTAAAAACTGAAAGTTTTAGCAATTACAACACTAAAAGAAAATAAGTTTTCTACCACGCTTTTAGAGCGTGCCGATAGCTTTTTGCCACGCTTTTTGAGTTATCGGTACGCTTTTGAAAGGGTTACATCCGCAAGTGTGCCAACTGCTCTATCGCCGCGCTTTTGTTGATCTATCGGCATGCTTTCTTTTTAACCACGCTTATATCTCTTGCCACGCTTAAAAGCGTGGCCATAGGTGTTAACCTATAACTACGCTTTAAAAGCGTGCCAAAAGGTGGACATATCGCCACGCTTTTAAAACGTGCCCATTAGTTTAGCTTTGGCTACTCTTCAAAAACGTACCGATAGGTGAAGATATGACTACACTTTTGAAGCATGCCGATAGGAGAAGATATGGCTACGCTTTTAAAGCATGCCGATAGGAAAAAAATATGACTACATAATAATAAATGTGGTCATTGAAGAGGAAGATATGGCTATGCTTAACCAACCGAACCCAGAATTTATAATAGGCTAATTGGATCGGTCAACGAAAAATTTATTTTTTAAAAAAAGGAAGAATAAGCCAATAATACAATTTTGCTTTGTCGCCATAGACATATCATAAAAGTAATCAAACACATCTATTGGGGAGAAGTGGAAAACAATGAAATAAGTATAAACCAAGTGCCTTTGAAGAATATTCCAAGAGGCCAACACAAAGATTTTGCAGCGCAAAGGCATTTGAATAGTACTAACATCTAAATGATAAAACCCCCGAGTAAAGTGCATCGTGAACTCCTCGTCTTTACTGGTCGCAGCTTCTTCGTGATCATATTTTTCATCAACCCTCTTCATGCTCTCCTTCTCCTTCTCCCTTTTCTCCTCCTGCTTCAGCAGCATTATAACTTTCCATAGCCTTCTCATATTTTGTTTTAAGCTTAGCAACTTTATCGGAATAAGGCTTCTTCTCCTGAACCATACATCAAGACACTTGAATCAACATCACATTTACAAACACATAATAAGAGAAAGGTAAGCTTTATAGACTTGCACATTATATATTGTACTTTTATCATTTACTATTTCAATTTTCATTTCCACATGCAGAAAATAGAATTTTAAAAATTACCATTAGTTACATTCAAAACACCAGCAGCACTTGTGTTAAGTACTGGTTGCAGAAGAGGTCCAATCACCATTGCTGGGTTAATTTTTTTTTGGCAAATTTTCAAGCAGCATCTTCAGCCAATGTCTTTGAAAGCACATACCAGTACCATGACTGAAAAAAAGAAAAATGTGAAACAAAATTGGTGGTACCAAAGTCTCAAATTTACAAGGGATTGAGCTTATTCATATGAATCAAAATTAAATCAGCAACACATAAAGCTAAATCCACTCCTACTAATTTGGCCTAATTAGGCGAATATGATAACAATTGTAGGGACATGGCACATACCTTCGACTCCTTACAAAGTTCGTGATCGAAAAACCAGGTGTCATCAACTACTGCTTTAGGAGTCAGAAGCCTTCCATTAAATATAACAGCAGCAATTGAGGAAGTTAAAATAACATGCTTTACCGACTGCAATTTCACACAATTGAAGAACATTGAGATTTTCTTTCACTACCGGATCCAAAAACTCATCCTGAAGAAACAAAAAGAATTAAGGAACAAAAATGGAGAGAATTCATTCCTTTTCTCTTTGAAAGCCTTCTTATACTAGCCAAAGAACACCAAGAACCAGAAGCATAATGAAAGGAGAAAGAAGGAACCAAAATAGAAAACATAAAACAGAAAGAGTGCAGAAGGAGAAAAATAGATGACTTACAATAGAAGTAAATAGAATGGGAATATTAGTCATTCATAAATGTTAGAGGAAATTACATCTACCTCCTCTATATCCGTCAACATAACACTTCTAATTTTAACATGACAGATGACACTTACCTCGTGTAAAAATCCAACTTACCTTTCTTCTTAAAAGTATTCTTTCTTTCTATCTTTTATTGTTCCGATTGAGTCATTGTCTGGCCAAGTAACAGATTAAAAAAGAGAAAGGACAATGACAAAAGAAGGAAAAGCACAGAGAGTGTAATAAGTAAAATACAACTAAGGCTCAACTATATACTTACATCAAACTATATTAATTAATAACAAATGCTAGAACATGAAGCTAGGAAAAATTGTTTGGCATAAAAGTGACAAAATAATTGAAATCTAAATAGAGAGTATACGTTGGATTTTTTCCAGAAGGGCAACTAAAAACTCCAGTACCTTGCTCCCAGAACCAAATGACCATTCATCTTCACCATAAATCTGTGTTAGCAGAACATGCAATCCTAATATGTATGTGCATTACAATTTTCCAAGAAAATATGTATGTGCATCATTGAATTTTCTGATATTTTGAAAAAATGTAACCATTTTGTGACAGTGTAACTCATGCATCGGTTAGAAACCCCATGAGAGCCGCATTGACCTAAACTTGTTAACGAAACATCATTAGAAGCTGTAACAAAAATGAAGGATGGCAGTTAATTCAAATAGAATTAAACCTATAAGTCCCTACATTATATATAATTTACTGTGACAAGTGATTTATGAAAGGTAAATTAAAATAGTATAAAATGGTATAAAAAGGAATAAATGATAGCTATTTTGCTATTTTCTAATATTGTACATTAGTTAAAACAGTAGAGAACATCCAATAAAAAGCAAGAACTAACCACTAATCAATTCAATAAAACTGCAGAAAATATCCAATAATCATCCAATTTTCTTGGTTACAAATTAAAACAGCAGCACAGCAAGAGCTAATCACTAATCAATAAATGAGTAATTGATACATTTTATCAAACAATGTTCATATTTAGAAGATCATGAGTGCATTTCTTTCTTTCAAGGAGTGAATTGTCAACACCACAATCTTTTGAGGGTTAAATTAGTGGTTTACTCCGTTAACTTACTTTCCCTTCAATATGAAACTCTCAACCTAAGGGAAAAATAAAATACAGCAATGATGACCAAATCAAAATGTTCCTAAATAAGGACAAAATCTACAATGCAAAAAAAAAATGCAACATTAGTTATCAAATTAACAATTGATTTGTTTTTTCCTTTCTTGTTCACATACTCATGTTTGTTGTCTTATTACACCTATTTGTGATATTATTTCTCTCATCAATAAAATTTGATCTATATTTTGCCAAAAACGAAATCAAAACAAAAACAAAACAATTGATTCATATTTTATTAAGAAAATTAAAAAAAATCCAAATAAGTCAAGAAACAGTATCGATTCTGAAATCAGAAAACGAAACAATGCATGAACATGAAAAAGAACAACCTCAATCGACCAAGGAAGCACAGCAGACCCAAGACTCGAGGTTAACTCAACCCCATTCCCTCGAAATTGATGGCCCCCTTTGCGAGAATTGACGGATCCACGGATTCGGGTCGTGGCACCCCTTGGCCGGCGCCACAATCTCAGACAGAGAAGAGCGCCGAAACGGTGTCATTTGCGATGGCGTCTATAACATCGAGAAGTTCCTGGAAGAGAGGAGCGAGAAACCTAATTCTACGGCTAAGGTCGAAGCAACGAAGATGACGATGAAGGTGGAGATGAACGATGAAAATGGCGTTTGTAACGTCGAGAAGTTCCTGGAAGAGAGGAGCGAGAAACCTAATCCTACGGCTGAGGTCGAAGCAATGAAGATGACGATGAAGGTGGAAATAAACTACAAAGGAAGGGTTCAAGAGTCCAGATGAAGATGACGGCGCGGTTTAGGATTTGAAAATGAATTTTAGGGTTAAAAGTGAATTTGGTAACAATAAGAAACTAGTGTGTTGTTGTTATCATTTTCAGGGTTAAAATTTGAAAACTTAGAAAACAAAAGTTCAAGTGTGGAAAAAAATAGGTGGGAAACTAAATTTTAGGGGAGGAAACTCTATCGGCACATTTTTTACAATGCCAAAATAAATAAAGGATGGCCACACTTTTCAAGCGTGCCGGTTTATCTCTATGGCCACGCTTTTTAAGCGTGACAAAAAAATTGTGGCCAAATTTCAAATCAGTGGGCACCCTCGTAAAAGCGTGCTGATTTCCCTCTATGGCCACACTTTTCAAGCATGGCAATAAAAAAGCGTGGCCAAATTTCAAATAAGTGGCCACCCTCGTAAAAGCGTGCCGAATTTCCTCTATGGCCACGCTTGTCAAGCGTGGCAAAAAAAGCGTGGCCAAATCACAAATCAGTAGCCACCCTCACAAAAGCGTGGCCGTTGACCACTTTAAGGCACGCTTTAAAAGCGTGGCAAGAAAAAAGTGTGCCGACAAGCCTTTTTTCTTGTAGTGCAAAACAATGAAGATTTGCTAATTTAATTTGACTAATTAGAACTTACTTCAATTTTATAAACTAATAGAAAATTAATTAAATTATCTCTAACTTTATTAAAGTTTTTGTACTATTCTTATCCTTTTTACTAAACCCTAATCCTGATTCCCAAATCAAAACTCACACTAACCATAATTTTATCCTAACATACACTCACTCACTCACTCACTCTTCTTCCTGGTGTCACACACACACACATGCAGAGGGGGAGAATGGGAGGAATTAGACACTACCAAAAAAATACTGAGTACCGTCATATTTTTTATTGAAAAATAAAAAAAATTTGACAGTAATTTTACAGTATAAATCTCTCCGGTAACATAATACTGTCAGATTTAGTACGGAATATAGTTAGTATAAAACAAAATATGTGGTATCTTACCGTCGAAAATTCGTTGGTGCCATGTCGTACGCCTTCCCGCCAACTTTACCAGTGAATTAACCCGACGGTAATGCCGATGGAAATGTTTTTAATTTTTTTATAAAAAAATGGTTGGGCTGTTACTGTCGGAATAATCCGACGGTAATTCCAATGGTGGTCTTTTTATTTTTTTAATAAATTTTTCCTTCCATCTATAGTGTATCCTTAATAATTAATAACTTAAATATTTCTTTAAACCTGATGTGAAATATCGTAAATATAAATTAAAAATACAAAATGACTTGGAATTGAGATATGTCAAACAATGCTAACTATATTACATTCTTCGCAAAGCTTTTTAAAGAAATACAGATGACAGAACTATGTTTACATTAAACCTATTCAGATTCATCATCTTATCCCTCTGGTTCACCATCCTTCGTTTCCAAGGTAGTTTTCTTATTATCATTAAACTCGTCTTCTTCTTAAAGATCGTCGTCCTCTAATGGAAGTGTGTCAACATCTATTCCATGGTCAATGATGTCATCATGCATAACAGCGAACCAAAGGGCGATTGGCTCACTAGTATCAACCACCATTTTTAAAGGAGTTGAGTCATCAATCTAGTAAGGTTCCTGACCCTTTCTCCTGTCATCAGACTCGATGCCTCCTCTTTGCTTAATCTTAACTTCCAGTATACCTGTCGTACATTTTGAGGTAGAATAAAAGGATCGTAGTACCTATAATTCTTAGTTACATTAACTTCAGTGATATCGTAGTCTTTGTACTTTCGTGTTCCTTGTCGCGAACTTGAATCATACCATTAATATTTAAACACACACACCTTGTACGTGTAGTGTGACAGATATACTCTAATTCAATTATGTTGTGCAATACACTAAACTAATTAGAATAACCCTCGCCTAAATCCCCACAAACCAAAACTCTGGTGTTATCTTATCTATTTTTAATCGACCACTATAAGGTATGAAACTGATATCCATTAACATTTTATATCGGGTAGTTAGTGCCCTTATTCATTGGGCCCCTAACTAAGGTAACTAGTTCCGAATCTGTTGTGTTAGTTAGCTACACACTGACGTATTCTCTGAACCAACGTAAAAAATTGTTCAATAAAGTATCAAGATTTGTCTCTTGGAATAACCTATATGATTCATCATAGGATAAAGAAGTTTTAATTAGATTAAGAAGCTAGTATCTTACTGATTGTAGTATTTATGAAGACTTAAAAACTCACAAGAGATAGGGTGAAATTTGGTCACAATTAAGCAACACATGCAGATGTGCGGTATCGATTTTCTTCAACTCTAACCAATAGTCACTGCCTGCACCTAGTGCAGCTCCTTTTAGCAAAAAGATTGGGTATGTTGTTCCAACTGACGAGGATTTTCCCCTCTCATCATTCCCTGCAACTCTTGTTCTATGTGATTCAACATGAGACTGTAAATAGAATGAGCAAAATATGGATGTTTCCTTAGCTAGGAATATTTTGCAGATGCTGCTCTCAATCTGAGCTTTGTTCTTCATGGTGTGCTTGAATAGGCCAATCATCCTCTCAAATGGGTACATCCACCGAAATTGGACTGACCCACATAGTATCGCTTCATACGGTAGGTGGATTACTAAGTGTTCCATAACAGAAAAAAAGGATGGAGGGAATATTCTCTCTAGCTTACAAAGTATGATGGGAATTATCTTGTCCATGACTAGGAGATCATTAATGCTACGTTCCGTAGCGTATAACTCCCTAAAGAAATTATTTCTGTGATGGATTCCCAGATGTTGGTTGGAAGTTCTCTGAATGCGACAAGAAGCAAAGACTCCACGAAGACGTGACAATCATGACTCTTTAACCCAGTAAGCCTACCCTGTGACACATTTGCACACCTGCCTAAGTTAGAGGTGTAACCATCAGGAAAACCTTAATCCTTTAATCCACTTATAAATATTTTGTCTCTGCTAGCTCCTTCATTAGAGCGAACATCGCCTTTAGTTTAGCCCACCACCCATTATCAAGTCATTTTAAGTTTAAATTTGGCTGCCTGTAAATTAATTTCCACCAAGTATAACCTGGCCTTATCATTGTCCTTTGTTCGCTCATCGTCCATTATTGTGTGCATGATATTATGAAACACGTTTTTTCAATGTACATCACATCAAGACAACGTCAAAGTAAGTTGCCCTTCCAAAAAGGCAACTCCCAAAATTATACTCTGTTTAGTCTAATTTTTCATCAGTATTTTCAATTGATTTGTCGAGACTGAGTTGATGATTACCATCAAATTAATTCAACGGTAACTTTGGCACCATTTCGGGTGTTTAGGCACCAAGTTACCATTGGATTTATCCGACGGTAAATTCTATGGCAATATTTTTTTTAGCACAGTTAAGCCGCAATTAGTAGTCAAATTGAAACTCTTATTAACAAAATTATTAGCAGAAATCTAAAATTAGCATAAATCAATAAATTATTTTATTAAAAATAAATAGTCTAAATAGCATAAAATGTCACAGAAGTAGAATACAATGAAGTAGAAAAACAAGGAAATGAAACTCCTACAGATTCCAGTAATCGTCGTCATCGTCATGGTCCCCCTAATGTGATGGTGGAGTAGGTGTTGACGGATCCACGATGTTAGGTGGTTGCGCCTCTTACAAACGTCGCTCATCATCTACTGAAAAGGTTTAGCTACACAGTAGTCGTAGATCTTCCTGATCATGAGATTATGCTCCCCATTCCATATAAATTTCAACTGCACAAAATAATTCACCAATATTAGTTAGTCAGAATAAAATATAGTTCAAATACAATTAATTAATTCAACATTATTGGGTTCTTATCGCCCACTTCTGAAATCATCGATCTCCGGTCTCATTCGCGGTCTGCATGCCGGTTGGCCATGAGTGGTCGTACATCGACTTAATGACGTCAGAGATCTCTTATGTGCAAGTATTGGGGTTTGGTATAAACTTAGTAGAGAAAAAACCTAATATTAATAAACACATAAACTTAAAAATAACAAAACGTAAGATTAAAAAATTGTATATACTCACGCCTGCATGCCATCGGGTTAAATCCTCAGCTAGATGATGGGTGGTGGTCGAGGGGCATCCTATTAGGGGGCACTGAAGGAATCACCCAATGAGGGCTCTGTCCTCGTTGAATATACAGGGAGGGACATAGCAAAAAGAGGAACGTAGTTTGGGTTTGGGACCATGACGAATTGCTGGTCCACTAGACCTGCCTGTGACGTCATAGGGGCCAACAGGATAGTCAGGGTAGAGGGAGATAATTGAGCGGTCTTCGGGAATTAAGTGGAATCCCGCTCTCTACCATGATTAGTGCACGAAATTATAACTCGCATAACTTAACCAGCAAGTGCACTGGGTCATCCAAGTAATACGTCAGGCTAGTGAAGGTCGATCCCACGAGGATTGTCGGACCGAGCAAGCAATGGTTGTCCTGTTGGACTTAGTCAGGCAAATAGTAAAAAGAGTTATGTTGCAGTAAATGCATAAGATGATAAACACGCAAGTAAAGGTTTGGTGTAAAACAATTATGAGAAATCGGTTAAGGTTTCGAAGATGTTTACTTTTTCCGGATTAAAATATCCTACCAACTATTTTAACAATGAATGATTCATTCTATGACAAATCATAAGTGATTAAACCCTAATCTCTTAGTGATTTAATCCCCTTTAATCCTCATCAAAGGCCACTCTCGTGGTCACTCAATTCTTATTAGAGGGATAAGTTTAGAAAACTAGTTTAACGCCACAAAAATTCTAATTGCCCAAAGCTAATAGACTTTTATGTCACATATCCCAATTAGCTTATGTAATTAGCAATTTAAGGGGATTTGTTTTCAAGTTGTAGTTCAAGCGAGATAACTCTCTCGAGAATCACAAGAACTCAAGTAGAAAAGGGTCATACTCTCGTTCCACCCGGTTCATAAGATTAAGAACGAAAATAACACCTTAGAATTGAATCAAAAATATATTAAAATAGAAGAATAATAATCTTAATATATTTAGTTGCTCATACTTACAGAGAAAATAGAATTGCCGTCTAATGACACTTGATGCAACCCCCCCAGAGAGGGTACATCTTATTCCTTAAATACTAACCTAATAATAAATGCTACACCTAAAAAGATATTGTTTGTAATTAAAAATTACAATAAGAAAATAAAATAGGCTAAGAAATGCTAAATCCACTTGAGAAGCCCAAAGAAGAGTGATTCATGCTGCTGCTGGCGTTTAACGCAAATAATGGGCATTAAACACCCCAAAGGGTGTCAAAATTTGTGTATGCTGAGGTCCCCTACTGGCGTTCAGTGCCAGGTGGGCATTCAGCGCCAACAGGGGGAAGTTTCTGGCGCTGGATTTGTCCCTCTTGGGTGCTAAACACCAGGCTTGGAGTTTAGGGCCAGTTTTGGTAGTGATTCCAAAAACAATATAGACTATTATATATCATTGGAAAGCTCTAGAAGTTAGCTTTCTAACGCCATTGATAGTGAGTCAATTGAACCTTGGTAGCTCAAGTTATGACCATTAGAATGCAAGGAGATCAGGGTTAACAGCATCTACTATCCTTTCTTCGTTGTTGCACAAAACTCTGCCAAATTTACCCGAAATTCACCGAAAATCATAAAAACACCAAAATAACTCAAAGTAGCATCCAAAGAGAATTTTTGCACTAAAATATAATAAAACTTAATAGAATCTAACTAAAAACAACTAGAAAATGCTAGGGAAAAGGGTATAAGATGCTCACACATCACAACACCAAATTTAAACTGTTGCTTGTCCTCAAGCAACAAAAACAATATAGGACCAAGAAGAGATAATCCTTAAGACTTTGAGTTTGTCAATCAAGCTTAGGTCTAGTTACTGAATGGGGCTTATGACACTCTATTTTTGAATAGTTTTGGCATCTCACTACCCATTGAAGCTCAGAAATATCAACATCCTTTAGAACTAGAACTCGGATGATATTATAGATTCTCTTCTTTAGGCTCTAATTGATTCTTGAACATAGCTCTTTCTTTTCACTAATGCTTTGCACCTTAATCCTAGTCGTGACTCTAAGTGTTTTGTCTTCAAGCTTAACTTGATACAAGAACACCATAAGTACTTAACTGGGAAACTCTTTGAGTTCTAATTTTTCTTCTTATTTCTCCCAGACAGTGGTGCTCAGAGCCTTAGGCATACTCTGTAACAGGAATTGAGCACGACTTTAAGTGTTCATTCTCAAGGGTTACTTGACACTTTCATACCATAAGCATATTGTTAGGGAAAACCACTCATTTGAGCTTTAGATCAATTTTAACCCTTCTAACCATTGATGCTCAAAGTCTTGGACCTTTTTCTTTTGATTTTTTTTTCTTCAAGAATCAATCTTTTTTCTTTAATTGAGAGAATCAATAATACTTTTCTAAGTTCCTGTTCCTCAAAAACTAATATACTGAACTCCAACATCAAATATGCACTGTTCAGATCATACATTCAGAATTAAAGATAATGCCACCACATCAAAGTAACTAGAACATGCATAATATATAACTCAAAATCTCATGCATTTTACTACTTCTTTTTCAAAAGATTTTTCTTTTAAGCTTAGTGGGCAATACATGAGACATCTTCTAACCATACAAATTTGGAAAATAAACTACTAGAGCGAGAAAATCTTAAGAGTGATCATGCAAGCCTAGAAAGGAAAACAGAAAATAGAATGAAATACTGAAAAATAGAAAGAAATGGAGAATGAAACTCAACCACCTCACTGCTAGTGACTGCTCAAGTTGTGCTCTTATGTGAAGATGATTCACCTCTCTTTGGTGCCATTGATGATAATATAAACCTAGAGCTCGCTCTGTAACACCAAACTTAAAAAGTTTGCTTGTCCCCAAGCAAAGAAAGCTTGGTCCCTTTTGGCATTAAACGCCAGGAATGTTTGCCATATTTTTGGAGCTACACGCCAAGCTTGACATTTAGTGCCAGAGCCTTCCTACTCCAGGACTCTCTGTTCTCCCTTCTGAGTCCTCCTGTTCCTGTGATGAGCGGATAATTTATACGCTTTTTGGCATTGTTTTTAGTATATTTTTAGTATATTTTAGCTAGTTTTTAGTATACTTTTAGTAGTTTTTAGTTAAAATTCTGTGATTTCAGGTATTTTCTGGCTGAAATTGAGGGACCTGAGCAAAAATCTGATTCAGAGGCTGAAAAGGACTGCAGATGCTGTTGGATTCTGACCTCCCTACACTCGAAGTAGATTTTCTGGAGCTACAAAAGCCCAATTGGCGCGCTTTCAATTGCGTTGGAAAGTAGACATCCTGGGCTTTCCAGCAATAGATAATAGTTCATACTTTGCCCGAGATTTGATGGCCCAAACCGGCGTTCCAAATCAGCTCAAGACTGCCCGACGTTTAACGCCGGAACTGGCACAGAAGTGGGAGTTAAACGCCTAAACTGGCACAAAAGCTGGCGTTTAACTCCAAGAAAAGTCTCTACTCATAGAAGCTTCAATGCTCAGCCCAAGCACACACCAAGTGGGTCCGGAGGTGGATTTTTACGTCATTTACTCATATTTGTAAACCCTAAGCTACTAGTTCTCTATAAATAGGACCTTTTGCTATTGTATTTTGAATCTTTTGATCAATTTAGATCTTAGGATCATCTTTGGATGTCTAGTTCTTAGATCATGGGGGCTGGCCTCACGGCCATGCCTAGACCTTGTTCTTATGTATTTTCAACGGTGGAGTTTCTACACACCATAGATTAAGGTGTGGAGCTCTGTTGTATCTCGAGTATTAATGCAATTACTATTGTTCTTCTATTCAATTCAGCCTATTCTTATTCTAAGATATCATTTGTTCCTCAACTTGATGAATGTGATGATCCGTGACACTCATCATCATTCTCACCTATGAACGTGTGCCTGACAACCACCTCCGTTCTACCTTAGATTGAGTGGATATCTCTTGGATTCCTTAATCAGAATCTTCGTGGTATAAGCTAGAATTGATGGCAGCATTCTTGAGAATCCGGAAGGTCTAAACATTGTCTGTGGTATTCTGAGTAGGATTCAAGGATTGAATGACTGTGACGAGCTTCAAACTCGCGATTGTGGGGCGTTAGTGACAGACGCAAAAGAATCACTGGATTCTATTCTGACATGATCGAGAACTGACAGATGAATAGCCGTGCTGTGACAGAGTGTGTTGAACATTTTCACTGAGAGGACGGGACTGTAGCCATTGACAACGGTGATGCCCAACATACAGCTTGCCATGGAAAGGAGTAAGAAGGATTGGATGAAGACAGTAGGAAAGCA
Source organism: Arachis duranensis (assembly GCF_000817695.3). Classification (NCBI taxonomy): domain Eukaryota; kingdom Viridiplantae; phylum Streptophyta; class Magnoliopsida; order Fabales; family Fabaceae; genus Arachis; species Arachis duranensis. The sequence goes on from NC_029781.3 coordinate 74,184,377, forward strand.
GAGAGACGGAAGGGACAAAGCACCTCCATACGCTTATCTAAAATTCTCACCAATGAATTACATAAGTATCTCTATCTTTATTTTATGTTTTATTTATCTTTTAATCATTAATCCTCCATAACCATTTGAATCCGCCTGACTGAGATTTACAAGATGACCATAGCTTGCTTCATACCAACAATCTTCGTGGGATCGACCCTTACTCGCGTAAGGTTTATTACTTGGACGACCCAGTGCACTTGCTGGTTAGTTGTGCGAAGTTATGATAAAGAGTTGAGATTGCAATTGAGCGTACCATGTTGATGGCGCCATTGATGATCACAATTTCATGCACGACCCTGTTTTAAGTACTGTGCATTATCAGAAACATTAGAAAAGCTAGGAAAACTATGAATATCAATAACAGTTAAAAATTTACTAAAGGAAACTCAAACAAAAGAAAACTGAAATCAAAACAAAATTAAACTAAAGGATACTTATAGTTGGGTTGCCTCCCAACAAATGCTTCTTTACCGTCACTAGATTGACGGTCAGCTCCTTCAAGGAGGAAGATAGTCATATGGGCTTAGATCCTCACCCCTCACTGTGAGCTTCTTTCCTGTGCTATCATGGATCAAGTCAGTATGTTCAGGAGACAGGATCTTGTTCACAGTATGAGACAGGATTGGGCTTGCAATGAATACCATCCTTATCTCTAGTGAGAAGCCTTCTGTAGGGATCTTTTTATTTCTCCATCCCCTAGGAATCTTCCTCTTGGGACCTTCTTCTTTGGTGGATAGTGCACACCCACCACCAAACTTAAGTTTGGTGTTAGGGGGATTTGAATTGGTTCCAACCATGGGAGGATGCTTCAGAATTGTACTCTGCATGCAAGTACCTCCTTTGTCAGGGGGTAGTGGAGGTTCAAAAACGTTGAAAATCATGTAGTCCTCATATAACCTCAGCACCAATTTGCCTCTCTCAACATCTCTTTGTGCTATTCCTATGGCTAGGAATGGTCTTCCTAGAATGATGGAGTCATCTGCATCCTCTCCTATGTCAAGTATTACAGAGTCTGCCGGGAGGAAGAACTCTCCAATCTTGACTAGCACGTTCTCCATTATCCCATATGCCTGTTTCAGAGACTTGTCAGTCATTTGCAAGGTTATCCTTATTTCTTGTGCTTCTTGGATTCCCAACTTCTTCATTACAGACAGAGGCATCAAATTTATACTTAAGCCAAGATCACACAGGGTTTTGTCAAAAGTGATCTTTCCAATAGTACATGAAATTTGAAAACTCCTTGGGTCTGGCATCTTCCTTGGCAGCGTATTCTGAATTAGTGCACTGCACTCCTTAGTCAGAACCTCTATTTCATCTCCCTTTAAGACCTTCTTTAGAGGGGGTAAGCTCTTCATGAGTGCAGTAGAGAGAGGCTTTTGCTCCAAAACTTCAGCAAAAGGAATATTGATTTACAGCTTCTTAGAGACTTCCAAGGACTATGAGTGGTGCTCATCCTTGGTCTCCTTTTAGGGCTTCTGAGGGTGTGGTACTTCAGGCTCCTGTTCCACCAATGGGGCGTGTAGCAATGTCTTTCCAATCTCTTCTTGAGCTTTTTTTTCTTTAATTCCTCAGCAACATACACCTCCTTATACTCGGTCTCCTTGATCAAGACCATAATTTCATCTTCCTTCAAGACCTTCTTCTTAGAGAGTATGCTTTTTATGAAGGCCTAATAGGAAGGCATCTCCTTCAACACCGCAGCAAAAGGAATATTATACAAGAACTAAATGAATTGCTCACCCTCGATATCCTCTTGTGACTTCTGATGGTTTACTTTAATACTCCCAGACTCTTCTGGTGTTTCTGTTTGCTCTAATTTTCCAGTAACTATAGCCTTGCACTCTTCTCTTGGGGGCAGGCTCTGTGTCACTAGGAAGAGTGAGGGGTTTCTGAAGTCGCTGAGGGTATGATAATTTGGCTTTGTACTCCGGGGCCTTGGGTAATGTAGGATGAGTGTCCAAAGTGACTGGAAAAGAGTTGTTAAGGTGCCTGGGGGAACATCTTTTGAATTGAAGTCTATTGCCCCCTCTCTGGGCATTCAACGTCTACTCTGCTCCCCCTGGATGTTCTACTTCCATTCTGCCCCCTCTTGGGCGTTCTACTCCCATGTTGCACCCTTCTGGGCGTTTTACTTTCTTGGTGGTGTCCTTTGCTGCTGTAATTTCACTCTTAAGTGTCTCTTTTTCATCTTGTGCTTCATTGTTCTGATGTTAAGTATTCAAGGTCTTTCCACTCCTCAATTGAATAGCCTGGCATTTCTCTCTTATCTGCTCAGATATTCGCTGATTTCTCTGGCTTATTTGCATCTCTAGATTTCTAATGGAGGCTTTAATTTCCTACAAAAAGCTTTGTTGGATATTTACAAGTTCTGCAATCATGGATGCTAGGTCAGGGGTACTCTGAGGTTGTGGAGGTTGTGGAGGAAAGTTGTTGATTAGATTTTGACCAAAGCCTCCCTGAAAGTTGCTGGCATAATTAGGTTGCTGACCCTGGGGTTGCTCTCTCCACCCAAAGCTTGAATGATTCCTCCACCCTTGATTAAAAGTCCACGAATAAGGGGTATCATATGGGTTTCTGGAGAAATTTTTCATGTAATTAACCTGCTCAAGTATTCACTGGTCATAGTTGTCAGTTTCACTTTGAGGGAATTCACCACTCATATCACAAGAAGCATTTGGAGGAGTACTGTGAACCTTAGCAACTTAACTCTGCATGCTTCTCAATTATTGAGTGAGAAGACTTATTTGATGCAACATAAGCTCGTTCTGAGCATGAATTGTATCTGCAGCATACACCTTCAAGACTCCTTCCTGTTTTTGCTCACACACAGACAAAAAATAAAGAAAAGTGAGAATTTCTATGTCAGAGTGTAGAGAGTTCCCAGTGAGGTATCATAAAAAAATAAATACAATAAATTAAAACAAGCAACTAACTAAGACTTTCGAAAATAGGAATGAGAAAATAACTTCAAATTTTTGAAAAAAATTAAAAGGAGAAAACACTAAAAGACACCAAACTTCAAATCGAAATTAAATGAAAATAAATAAATAAAACAAAATTTGAAATTAAATGAAAAGATAAATAAAAAATTGAAAATTTTAAAAGAAAAAAAAGCAAAAATCGAAAATTAAAAGAGAAAGTAGATGAACAAAATGAAAAACTTACCTAATCAAAGAGGCAAGACAACCGGTAGTTGTCAATCACAAACAATCCCCTGCAATGACACCAAAAACTTGGTGCGCGAAATTAGAACTCGCACAACTTAACCGGCAAGTGCACCGGGTCATCCAAGTAATACCTCAAGTGAGTGAGGGTCGATCCCACGAGGATTGTCAGACTGAGCAAGCAATGGTTGTCTTGTTGGACTTAGTCAGGCAAACAGTAAAAAGAGTTGTGTTGTTGTAAATGCATAAGATGATAAACAAGCAAGTAAAGAAGAGTAAGTAAAGGTTTGGTGTAAAACAATGATGAGAAAACGGTTATGGTTTCAGAGATGTTTACTTTTTCCGAATTAACAAGTAAAGGCGGGGGCCTCGGGAAGAGTTATCTTTTTCCTACAAACTATTTTAACAATGAATGGTTCATTCTATGGCAAACCATAAGTGATTAAACCCTAAACTCTTAGTGATTTGATCTCCTCTAATCCTCATCAAACGGCACTCTCACGGTCACTCAATTCCGATTAGAGTGTTAAGTTCAGAAAACTAGTTTAACACCACAAAAACCCTAATTACCCAAACCTAACAAGATTTTATGTCACATATCCCAATTAGTTTATGTAATTAGCAATTTAGGAGGAATTTGTTTTCAAGTTGTAGTTCAAGCGAGACAACTCTCTCGAGGATCACAAGAACTCAAGTAGAAAAGGGTCATACTCTCATTCCACCATGTTCATAAGATTAAGAACGAAAACAACACCTTAGAATTGAATCAAACATATATTAAAATAGAAGAATAATAATCTTAATCCATAGAAATAAACAGAGCTCCAAACCTTAACCAGGAGGTTTAGTTGCTCATACTTATAGAAAAATAGTATTGCCGTCTAATGACGCTTGATGCGATCCCCTTAGAAATGGTGCATCTTATTCTTTAAATACTAACCTAATAATAAATGCAATACCTAAAAAGATATTGTTTTTAATTAAAAATTACAATAAGAAAATAAAATAGGCTAAGAAGTGCTTAATCCACTTGAGAGGCACAAAAAGGAGTGATTCAAGCTGCTGCTAGCGTTTAACGTAAATAATGGGCGTTAAACGCCCCAAAGGGGGTCAAAATTCATGTATGCTGAGGTCCCCTACTAGCATTCAGCACCGGATGGAAGTTTAGCACCAGTAGGGGGAAGTTTCTAGCGCTAGTTCTGTCCCTCTTGAGGGCTAAAAGCCAGGCTCGGTGTTTAATGCCAGTTTTGGCAGTGATTCCAGAATAAAAGTATAGACTATTATATATCTTTGAAAAGCTCTAGAAGTTGGCTTTTTAACGCCTTTGAGACTGCATCAATTGAATCTCTGTAGCTCAAGTTATGTCTGTTGAAATTCAAGGGGATCATGATTGACAACATCTACTATCCTTTCGTTGTTGTTGCACAAAACTCAGCCAAATTCACCTGAAATTTAGCTAAAATCATAAAAACATCAAAAATCTCAAATTTGCATCCAAAGATAATTTTTGCACTAAAATATAATAAAACATAATAAAATCTAACTAAAAACAACTAGAAAATGCTAGGAAAAAGGGTATAAGATGCTCACGCATCAATGACCACGTGACCCACTCGACCTACCTCTTCTATCTGTCGTCATGTCTACACAACAAATATAATACTAACACTAATCATAACACAACTAAATTCACCAACTCTAAACAAATTAATGCACTCAATACATTCATGACTCTTTTAGAAGAATACAAATATTGATTGTTGGTTACTATCTCAATTAATTATAAGGCTTCTTCAATTGTCTTTATGTGCGAAAATTCTCCAGCTGAGTAGTCCAATGAATTCCTTGAAGTAGGAGTGATCCCATCATAAAAAATTTGAAGTTGCACCCAATTAGCAAACATATCTGGGGGGCACTTTCTCAACATCTCTTTGTACCTCTCCCAAGCTTCATAAAGGGATTCTCCATCTTTCTGCACTAAAGTCTGGATATCATGTCTTGCCTTTTCCAACCTCTGTAGTGGAAAGAATTTGGTTAAGAACTTATTGACAAAATTATTCCATATTGTTATTCTCTCCTTAACTGTGTCACAAAGTTGTTTGCCTCTATAGTAGGAGCTACTATGTTGCTCCCACAATTCCCCATAGTGGCCTTAGTGAAAGACCCTAAACTCCTTTTAGAATTGACATTGGGATTGTTGTTGTTATTGTCTGCCATGTTGCTCTCTAGCTCTTCTTCAATTTTTTCTACTACCCTTTTGTTTCTAGCTTGCTTTCTCAATCGCCAGAGGGATTTTAGGATCAAACTAGAGAGGCTCTTCTTCTTAATTGTCCTACATAAACACAAAAAACACGAAGAAAAAGTGGAATTCTCTACGTCAAAGTGAAAGAAATTCCCAGTGAGGTAAATAACAAAAAGAAAAAAAGGGTCTAATCTAGGTAATCAATCAGCTGGTTTGTTGTTAATCTCAATTAATCCCCAGCAACAATGCCAAAAATTTGATGCAAAATTTTACAAAACCATAACTCGGCAAGTACACCGAATTGTATCAACTAATACCACGGTGAGTGGGTTATCGTTCCCACAGGGATTAACGGACTAAGCAAGATGGTTAATTAATTTATTCTAGTCAGACAATCAAAAACTTAAATTGTGATTAATTAAATACTAAAATAGCAATATAAATAAAGGTAGCAGTGAATGAGTATAAAAAGTGATATAAGTAAAGCATTAAGGTTTCCAAGATACTAAGACATTCAAGATAAATGCTTTTCACTTTCTATCTTAATTATGCAAAGATATATCTCACGATGAACCTTAATTAACCAAATCCCAATTCCTTGGTGATTCAATTTCTCTTTAACCTAATTAATCACTAATTCCTTAGTCAATTATTTAAGAAAAGTGATTAAGTACGTCTACTGATTCAAAAACTACCCAATTCTTAAGCCTTAACCCTAGTTGATTTGATGTCACTTATCAGCCAGTTTCAAATCCCAGAGAATCATGAGAATAAGTTTTCAATCTTAATTCTAACAAACAAATTTTCTAAGATGAATATAGAATTCAATTCAGATTCAAACTATTTTGCAATATATTATAATGAAGAATGAAAACTTGTTTCTTAAGAAAACATCAATGCATAAATCAAGAATAGAAAAGCAATAACATTAATCCATAAGAATCAGCAAAGCACCTAACCTTACCAAAGGAGATTAGTTGCTCATGATGCAAAATACCAATTTCCAGATTCAAAAGTGTACCGGCGTAACTAGGTGCTTGATATAGAGTTTTTTGAATCCTTAAATAGTCAAAAACTAAACAAAACCTCATAATTAAACTTCATTAAAACCAAATCAAATAATATCTCTTCCTAATTAACTTCCATAAATCAAGAGTGATTCCTTGTGATTGAGGCCCAATCTTTGGTGCTTGATTGTTTCCTTAAGCTTTGTGAGCTTGAATCAAGTCTTAAACTTAGAAGTGCACCTCCCAGGGCCATGGAGCAAGTTGGCGTGTGAGCCACGTGAGAGGCATGGCACATCTTTGAAAGGGAGAGCTTGGACATGTGACATGGAGGCCTCAAGTGCGACGTTCTCGAGTGCATGAAAGTTGGGGGACGTGGGATGCTGGCATGGGACCTCTTCGAGCTAGCTGACGATGAGGAAGCTAGCGTGCCTTCAACGTGTCACGTTCATGCATGCATAAAGGGTTGGACTTGGGACGTTGTTGGCTCAAGTGGCACAACTTCGAAGAATGAGGCTATGTGAGGCTTGAACGTGCGAGGTGGGAGCTGGCACGTGCGACGTCTTCGGTGCTAGAGAGACTGGAGCTTCTGGATTCAAGCCCAACATAGGATGTTGCTCCCCAACGTGGGACGCCTTCAAGTTTAGGAGAGGAAGGAGCTAAACGTGTGATGTGGGAGCTAGTACGTGTGATGTGGGAAGCTTGGTGAAGAGGAACTGCGATGTGAGCTTCTCAAGTATGATGTCTTCGATGGAGAGAGGACAAGGCCACTAGCCTTTAGCCAAATGTGGGATGTTGGCTCAACCACATGCGACGTCCTTAATGCTGGCTAGATTGGTGCTCCTAGAGGTTGGCCCAATGTTGGACGTGGCTTCTCCATGTCTCACTTCTTTGAAGAATGAGGGAGCTGGCATGGGCACGTCCCACGTTAGTGCTTGTATCCGCATTTTTATGCTTCTCATGTGCTTCTCTATTTTCTGTTTCCTCTCTGACTTTAGCTCTTTTCTACGTTTTCCTCTGTTATTAAGAAAATTTTCACTAATCTCCTGCTAAACATATAAAACAAAGTACTCAAAGTATCTTGATGAAAACATAAGAGAAATAGTGAGGAATCATTATCATTATTAACATAATTAACTAGAAAACTATCAAATGATGCTCATGCATCACAAACCAATTCAAAACATATAATTTTAAATACAACAAATCTTTGATCTTTTAAATATATAAGGTATCAAATCAAATCAAATAATACTTTTTCATTAGAAATCTTTTTCAATTATACGTTTTTAATCATAAAAAATTTTAAACAAAATTTCACAATTTGAAAGTGATTACCAACAAATACTTCAACGCATCAAAAGTATATATTCGAGAAAAATCTAATATTCTAAAATAATATAAATCTTCATCAAACATATATATCGTCTCATGCAACTTTCTAAGGTATGAGCTTTATAAAAATAATCATGCAACTATAATAAATCAATTATTCTAATCAAATCAAAGCTTTTCAATAATAGTTATATAAAAATAATTAAAAACTAAGAATAGCATAGACCAAAAAGTTAACAATTATAAATGTAAAGCCTGCTCACAACTTGGTCCTAAGGGATCAAGAGACCAAACCCAAGTGCCAAAAAAATGAGGAAAGTTGAAGTAAAATGGAACAAAATAGCGCAAAATTTGGACCAAGGCAATGACAACAACTTCAATTCTCACGGCAGTGACAATGACCACAACACCAAACAAATGCAATAAATTCAAATCAAACAAAGAGACAAATGTAGATATAGTTATGGAATATTCAAAATAGAACAGAGACAGAAAAATAAATTAAAACAAGAGCAAGGCAGGAAAATGAAATGGTGGCAGGGATATGGTGAAAATGGAACAGACTAAGGGAAGAAACTAGACTTGAACAGCGGCGAGGCAATGTTGCCGGCAAGTCTAAAAGCTCCAGCATGTTTTTCGGCAGTAGTAAAGCGGCACTGGTAAAGCAAAATAATGGTGGCATCTGACTCCTTCAGCAGTGGCATCAATTGCTCTGACAAAAATGGGGAGGCGGTCTGCCATGGTGGAGTAAAGTGGGGGCTGAAGTAACTTCAAGGTGCACCAGCAGCGAGCTCCGGCAACGGCAATGGTTGCAATAATGGCAAAAAGCCTCCATCGTCACCTTCGCTTGTGATTGCCCCCTCCTTCCCTTATCTTATAGCTCTGTTACCTTTTATTTGATCTCTGCGCTTCCCGCTGCGATGATGATGTTTCCTTCCGACGGTAACGACATCAGAAAGGATGGCAATGATCTCCAATGACGGCAACGATGATGATTGCAGCCTCTCAACCTCTCTCCCTGTCTCAAGCTCGCACATAAATCACTCTATCCTTCCTTGCACCTCCCTACAACTTCCAGCTACGACGGTGATGCAAACGGCTGTCCTCCCGCTGCCAGCACCATCTTCCACTCTCCTCTTCTTCTCTCATCTATTCTCCTTTCGATCCTCTTTCTCTGTTTTGTTCTCTGTATGCGTGGGTGCGTGTGAGAAAAAGAGTGTGGGTAGGTTTAATTTAGGGATTGGGATTAGGGTTTGGTAAAAAAATTAGGGTAGTATAGGAATTTTGATAAAATTAGACGGTAGAGTAGTAATTGAAAACAAGTATATTCCAATATCATTATTTTTTATTATTTATTTATCAACTTATTAATTAGTCTCAAATAATTAGTCTATTTTAAAATTAGAGATAACCTAATTAATTTTCTTTTAGTCTACAAAATCAAAGTATCAAATTCCAAATCTTAATTATTCAAATTAAATCAAATCTTCCTTATTTTTCAAATTACTTAAACTCATAAATTTTAAACACTAGAAAATATCTAAGTATGATGAAATTTATGATTCCAAAATAATTTTTAAACTCAATGTATCATCAAGTCAATTTAATAACTTTTAATAAAATAATTTTCTGAAAATAAAATCCTAAACAAATATAATAAATTGTAAATAACTCATTATTTTAATTTTCAAAATCTCGGGGTCTTACATTCTACCCCCTTATAAAAAATTGTCTTCGAAAATTAATACAGTATGCAAAATGTTATATGGTTTTAAGAGTCTACCAAACATGAGAAAGAAGTATAATGGGGTGCAAAAGTTACAAAATAGGCTTGTGTTAAATCGATGCGGTTGACATTCACCTACTCTCGTTCCCTTGACAACTTAGATATGCATAGCACTTTTCACTTTGTTCGTCAATCTCCTCAAAATACACGCTTACTTTATAATCTACTTAGTTTTATTGTACATATCTATGGTAGCAACTGGTCTCGTGTCATGTCTTAGAATTACAACTTCCGAACTTCAGGATCGATAAGCTGTGTTCTAAAGAACTGATGTATCACTTTCTATATATGAGAATTGTATGTGACACCGAAACAAGCTCGAGTATACTCAAAAGGATACAAAACTAACTAAAAAAAAAGCAAAAATCACAGATAGTGTTCACAAGAATGTGGAAGGATGTTTAAGATCGCAATCAAGCAGTGATGTACAAAAACAATAAAGTGTGCCAAAAAGAGAGTCAATCGCATCCTAACAAGGAAATCTGAATCAAGAAAATTTGATAAAAAAATAATAAAAGAAAAGATGGTGTATTAGGTCAAAACAAGTTTAGGTTAGATAAAAAAAAGTACAAAGTTCACAAGAGATGTCACTGAAGTTAATAGTAATGTTCACAAAGATTTAAGAGAATGAGTAGGAACACAATCAAATAAGACACAATCTTTCAGAATCAAATAAGAGAAAGAACATACAAGGCCAAAAGTTTATAAGATTTATAGATCAAAATAAGAACACTAGGTGCAAATGAAGTTAAAGAAAATGATAAGAAGTAGCAGCACCATAGTCAAGGAAAATTGAACAACAACAAACATACAACGTAAATAAAATACCCACAACAATTATAAATCAAAATTTGAAGCAACAAGACAGAGACAATAATAGAGAAGCAAAGAAAAATAACAAATTAAAGATTTGATATCACCTTTTAGAAAAGGCAATTGAACAATTATTAAAATTAAAAACAATAATTATCACAAAAATTAACATGCTCTTTTTCTCTTTTCTAAAATTCTTTGACAAAGACCATTCGAAATAATTATTATCATAACCTTGAATATTAAGTACACCAAAATAAAATTTAATAGCTTTTGACTATAAATAATAGATAAATAACGTAAAATATGACGAGAAAATATAAGCAATCATCTCATTATCATCAAAGGTGAAATTCACATGTACATTTAATTTATTATTATTGTAAAATACACTGAAATATTTTTATATGATCATATAGTTATGACTTAATTTACAAATAACACACATGTAAGAATGAAAATAAAACAAAAAATTTGATGTAATTGTAATTAACATTAACTAACATTAGTTATAATAAATTAACTGTTACTTTTTATTTTGTCTAAATCTTCAAATACAATTTAGCTTTCAACATAATCCAAGCACATAGAAAAAGAATTTTATAAAATTAGTATGGCATCATAATTTTGGTAAAGATAAAATACCGAAAAGAAAACTCATCTTCATAAATAGTTAACTGAACTTAAAGCTTATGAACTAAAGACAAACTCAAATATATATATATGCTCTTAGTAGCAAAGACTAATACATGTAGAAATTAATAAACTTGAACATCAAACTCATAGTCATGAATCTCTATGTTCATTTTAGTGTGCATTTTTATTCACACATAACGGATATTTTTAATCACATCTACCATGTTATCGTTTTTGTGTGTGTTCCGTTTTTTTATACAGAGTTCCTTACTCATTTCTAACCCGGAAGTGAAGCCAACAACAGCTACATATAAATCAAGAAACCCAAAAGTCCAATCACAAAACAACACCACTACTCACTACTAACTACTACTAATAACAAAACCAAATCAATCAAACAAATCTAGAACACCACCTGTAAAGTCGTCATGTAATAATATTCAGGAGGTGATTTTAATATCAAAGGTACATGAAATATCATGCAGGGTGTACTAAATTGAAAAAGCATGTTATGTAAGAGACAAATGATAATAACAATGAGATAAAAAGAGAAAGGTACTAGAAAATCTGAAAAAACATTATCGAATCAGTATTGAATAGAAAATTGAATCCTAACTATATCAATATGCAAGAATTCACTGTTTACGAACAATAATAATATCGATCAACACGCAGTGATGACTTGAAAAGTAACAACAGCGACAATAATAATTCATAGGCAACAACCTATTCTAATGGCTAAAGATAAAAGGTTTAGCAATAATATCATGTATCATAACAGAAAACAAAAAATTGCATCTGTGAAAAAGTTGTAACATCTAAATACTCAATAATACTAATAATAAAAGTAGAAACAAATTTGTTATAAGATCACAGGCATTTCAAACTACCAATCTTCTAATAATGAAGTCCTAACCTGCTCAAAAATTCACCGCAATAGTCTTTATATGTTAGTGATTATGCTAATAAAATCTCATGTTTTAATATTGATTTCCGCTTATAGTTTAGAAGCAACAAAGTTCAAAAGAATTTTATATTATCACATTAAGATAGATAATATCTTTTTAATATCTAAGATCTACAATCTCAATCTCACAAGGCACTGTAACACCCTAATATTCAAATTCCTATACTCGAGTCATTAGTCAATGATAATAAAATGGTACGACTCTCAAGGTGGATTTTTAGTAAATAGTTTATAAGTATAATCGAAAGGAGTATTAATCGAGAAGTCTGAAAAGAGTAAAAATAAAATCGCGAAGTCGTATCACTCACGCATCGATAACTAAAAGAGAAAGTGTGAAGCCAAAAGCGATATACAGATAAAGGTATTAAGAAGAATAGGAGAAGGACAGTATATGGATATATAACATAAGTAAATAGCCACTAGTCGCGACCCGCGAAGTTTAGGTCGGCTAAGGTACAGTATAACAGTAGTTGATAGGAGTATCCCCTAATCTCTCCCAAAAGAAACATAAAAACCTCTATAGGCAAGTTCAAAAGAGTTCAATACATAATATAGACATTTCAAAATAAAGGTGGAGAGATTCTAAGCAAAATATAAAGTAGAGAATATATAGATCTTCGCCATCTCTCAGATGAACCACAGCTCACTTCTGAGCACCTGGACTTGTATCTGAAAAACAAGAGATATATACGGAATGAGAACCCCCGACCCATGGGTTCCCAGTACGGTAAAAGTTCCAAATAAATACAATGCATTGTAATAAAAACTTGCTAAGAATCCTAAACTTCCTTTCACCAAATATTCATCCTATGTTCTCGCTAATCCATAAATAGGCAACTGTCATAAGGGAATGCTAAATCTAATTCCTCTTTCTCATGCTTCTCAACTCTCTAACTCTCCAACAAATCAGAATCAAAGTCATAAACAAAACCGTCACCATCGATTATGTCTCAACAATTCTATATCAATAATTCATATCCTCACCTGGAGCAAGTGAAATCACTTCACTGCGTCTACCCAGGGAGCTCACTCATTTTCTACCTGGAGCAGTGAAATCACTTCACTGAGTCTACCCAAGAAACTCAAATTACCTCATTCAAAAATCATCATTTTAAATTAATCACATCATTACTCCATTTCAACAAGAAGAGCCCTCAGCGTCAACTGACACTAGCATGAGAGACCTCTCAGTTGTGCATACACAAGCAATGCAGACAAGTAATACACAATTATAGTATAAGTAAAGCAAGTAGCATTTAATTAGGTAGCATAGCATATATGTACAATTTAGCAATCCAAAACAAATAGGCAAACCCAAATAAGTCAAACATATGCAAATGATGAATGCCTGTCCTATGGTTGATGATATCATCTGTCGGTTACATAGCCAACCCGACATGTCCTAGTAGCTAACCATTGGACAGTCCTTGCGAGCGAGCATCCCCAAGCTCAAAATCATACTCAATCAAAATAAAATATCCATGGGAGAGAGCTCATCCGGAAAGGTCTAAGTGTCCAGCCACATCTTACGATGCAGGGTCAACAGAATTCCGGATCTCCACTTGGAGCAAGTGGAGCCGACCCATTAAATCTACTCAAGGAAATCCGAAACTCAGATAATTTCACAAATATCAAATCAACCTCGAATGGGAGCCAGTGGGGGCTAACCACTGTATCTACCCCAGGACTTCAGACCAAACCCGGAGCAAGCGAAATCACTCCACTACATTTACCCAGGCATGTATATCTCACCATGTCCCGAAAAAAGTAGAATCAATGCCACTACATCTACCCAGGCAGGTGTATCTCACCATGTCCTGGAGCAAGTAGATTATGCCACTGCATCTACCCAGGCAGGTGTATCACAATCAGGTTCATATTTAATATCAATCTCTTAATCGTTATCATTCTCATCAACAATTTCATGGTCATCATCATTCCCTTTATCAGTCTCATGATCATCATCATTCTCATTAACAATCTCATCATTAATCCTCTTCTTATTTCATCCACAGAATTTACCAAGTTTAAGTCATCGCCCTCTAAACTCATAACCACAATTATCCCTTTTATTCTTTTACTATTCTCACTCTTGATTAAATACCCTAAAACTGGTAAAAAGGTCTTAGGTAAGTGTTACAGAAGGTTGCAATCTTGTCGGGAAGGTAAAATAGTTAAAAATGAAGTTTTCTTTGAAAAACAAGGCAGTGTGCATGCGCACAAGGCTGTACGTATGCATGATAAATGACTATTTTATGGTTTATCTTGTGCTCAATTGAATGGTTTTTATCAACTCTTTACCCACTTATTCATATGATTTGCATGTTTTACATTTTTCTTCCTGATTCTGTGCTATGATTGAAAACATGCTTCTTTGGTCTTAATTTTGCTATGTTTAATCCTCTCTTATTACCATTCGATACCTTGATATGTGTGTTAAGTGGTTTCAGAGATTACAGCACATGAATGGCTTAGAGAGGAAGCATGCAAAATTGGAAGGAATACAAGGAACTGAAGGAACTGCTAAAGCTGCCCAGTCTAACCTCTTGGTATTAAATCGACCATAACTTGAGCTACAGAGGTCCAAATGACGCGATTCCAGTTGCGTTAGAAAGATAACATCCGGGGCTTCGCAACGATATATAATTTTCCATAGCTGCCTCTAAGGTAGACAACACGAACGCATGGTTGACGCGCCCGCGTCGCATCTGCGAACTTCAATCCACGAAAACGCGTGGACGACGCCTCCGCGTCACTTTCCCGCAACCTATACGAACCAGCAGTGATTTTTGGGCTGTTTTTGACCCAGTTTTCAGCCCAGAAAACACAAATTAGAGACTATAAAGTGAGAAAATGCATCTATTCATCATATACTTGAGAGAACAAACATTCATACATAGTTTTAGGATTTAGATGTAGTTTTTAGAGAGAGAGGTTCTCTCCTCTCTCTTAGGATTAGGATTAGCACTCCTCTTAAAGGACTTAGGAATATTTCTATCTTCTTCAATTACAGGTTCAATGTTCTTTTAATTTATCTTTTCAATCTAATTTATGAACTCGCCCATGTTAGAATTGACATCTTTATTTAAATATAATTTGAGGTATTTCAGACTCATGATTGCTTTCTTCTATTTATTGTAAATAATTTAGATTTTCTCCTTTTGGCTTTGGTTGATTAATTGGTAACTCTTGAGTTGTCAAACTCATCGTGATTGATAGTTATTATCTTTGCTGATTAATTTAGATTCCTATAACTCTAGTCTTTCCTTAAGGAGTTGACTAGGACTTTAGGTGTTAAATTAATTTGTCCACTTAACTGACCTTCATAGTTAGAGGTTGACTTAGTGGGAGCGAAAGTATAATTCTCATCACCATTGATAAGGATAACTAGGATAGGACTTCCAGTTTTCATACCTTGCCAAGAGATTTCTTCGTTATTAATTTATTAATTTCTACAACCCATTTCTCTTGCTCAAAACCCTTTTCAAAACCCAAAACACTGTTTTCCATAACCAATAATAAAACACACCTCCCTGCAATTCTTTGAGAAGACGATCCGAGGTTTGAATACTTCGGTTTATAAATTTTATTGGGTTTGTTACTTGTGACAACCAAACGTTTGTACGAAAGGATTTTCTGTTGGTTTAGAAACTATACTTACAAAGCGATTACATTTTTATATTTCTTTACCGACAGGAAATCTGTTTGTCAAAATGGCACCGTTGCTGGAGAATTGCAAACGTGTGCCTTATTATTGGTTATTGTAAATATTTTTCAAAAAAAAATTTCAGATTTTTATTTTAAAATTTTTATCTTATCTTATCTTATTTTTCAAAATTCAAATTTTTTTCAAAAAAAAAAGAAAAATCATATCTTTTTCAAAATCTTATTCTATCTTTTTCAAAATCTTATCTTATCCTTTTTCAATTTTCAAAAATCATATCTTTTTCAAAATATTTTCTTTTTGTTAGTTTTTGTTTCTATTTTCCCTTACTACTATGAACTCTCACCCCTTTGGCTACGAGTCTGGTTACAATTATGTTACAAGAAGAGGAGATTACAATGAGAACATGCATCAAGGTTGGAGCAATCAAAGACGGGAGGAGCCACAAGGATTTGATCAACCCTTATGGCAACAACCACCTCTAATGGACTATCAACAACCATTTTGTGATGCATATCAAGGAAATGGCTATGGTGAGCACTCTTTTGATTATTAACAACCACCACCATATGCCTATGAACCCCCTCCTCAACACAACTCTGGACCACCATACTCACAAGCCCCTTACTACCAAATAACCTCATATAATCCTAAGCCTCAACCACCATACCAACCACCTTATGAGCCATATGAACCATATATAAAACCACCCCAATTCCAACATAATTACTCCCAAGAACCACCACCTCAATATTCACCATCTCCATATCCATCAATCCAAGAGCACTATGATCCTACTTATGATAGCTGAGCGCAACAAGAATCAAGGGATCGTCTCAAGGAAACAGTGGAAAATTTTCATGCAACCCTTCGCCAACTGGATCAAGCGATAAATCGATTACCTTCCCGATGTTCGGACATTAAAGGAACCCCCATGGCTTTGTGTGGAGAATCTACTGAAGAACGTGGCATGAAGGAGAAGTTAGAAACTCCGGTGGACAGTGAGCAGCACGATTTTGTATTGGAACAATTGGAAGAAGCTACGCCTGCCATTGAAGAGGAAAAAGTGGTTGAAGACTTAGGAGATGCGGAACCTCCATGGGAAACTCAAGTCACAGAGCCCCCTTCTAAGGAGTTTGAATTTGATGTTGAAGAGGGTGTACAACCTCCAAGGCATATCATGGCTGAAGACTTTGAAGGGGACGGTCAGGAGATGGATTCAATCATTAATGAATTCTTATATACATTTGAATCATCTCCCATTGGACTTGACATGGAGATTAAAGAAGAAGAGGCACAACCTCCCATGCCCTTGGTGAGCAATGAAAAAGAGATTGAATTGGAAGGAAGATACCAAGAGGAGGAGGTTGATATTGAAGAAGCTTGCAAAGAGGTGGTAGTTGTCAAAGAAGAACACAAAGGAGTGGAGCTTGCAAGTTCATTAGAAACCCCTCCCCCTAAGTTGCCATCATCCTTCACAACATTCAAGTGGGTAAAATTCATATCCCTTAGCTTTCTAATTCCACTTGAATATGGGCTACTAGAGACGGATGGTCAACTTAGAGCTCTTTGTGGATTAAGAGTAAGAGGAAGATGGTCAGTGGTAAGAATTGTCCTACAAGGTTCATTATGGTTGGAAGCTTTAAGTTTAAACGCAAATGTTAGTGTAGAGCTTAACTGAATAGGTCTAGCAAGTTGTTTGGCCGCTTTAGTGAGAATTCAGATTGCTTGCTACCCGGATGGAATCATAATGATCAACAAGAAGACGGGTGCAAAAGCAAGGTTTGGGACCCCGGAATTCATTCTGGCAATCAACACTCTTGGGGCCTTGTCACTTGCTTTAACTTTCTTGAAGGATTTCTGTGCCTAGTTTGGGATCCCGGATGCTACTGAAATTCCAAACATTGGTAGAGATTTTTGGATGAATACAAGCACAAGCCATCATAACAAGGAGCTCACCAAATGTCCAACTTAAGGACTTTAACTAAAAGTGCTAGTGGGAGACAACCTACCATGGTATGATCGTCCCTTTTTCAGTTTTAATTCTAGTATGTTTTGTTTATTTTTGAGTTTTGATTAGACCTGGAATCATGCATAACATTCATATTAGCATTGTATTCTGCATACTGCATTAAAAAAATAAAAAATAAAAAAATAAAAAAAATCGCACACGACGCGACAGCGTCGCCGACGCGTCTGCGTCACAAGTGCGTTGGGAAGAAAACAAAATTGAACAGAGAGTCACGCGAGAGCGTGGCTGGAGGCGTGCCTTTGGCACAAATTGATCCACGCGACCGCGTCGTTGACGCATCCGCGTCATGTGGGAAAAATGCCTCCCACGCGTCCGCGTCGCCCACGCGAACGCGTGCCCTGTAAATCGACGTATAAAGGTATATGGCCGAAAGTTTAGCTGGAATTGGGCTGGACTCGTGCTAGCAGTACAAGCCCTACCACGCGAACGCGTGCCCTACGCGTCCGCGTCGTTTTTTAAACAAGGTCATCCACGCGATCGCGTCCACCACGCGATCGCGTGACCCAAAGTTTTGGCAAAATGAGCTTTTCACTAGAGAGTTGTGCGGCTGCGAGGCTGCACTCGCACTGAAGGCACGAATCACTTCACGCAAATGCGTGACCTACGCGTTCGCGTCACTTCATCGAAGCGCTATCCATGCGACTGCGTGCCCCATGCGTTCGCGTCGCCTGCGCCGCACAGCTTATCCAGACCAGCCAAGATATCTTATCTTTTCTTCTCCAAATCTAAATCTTTTCTTTCCCTTCTTATTTCTTTCTTCCTCCTTTCTTACTTTCTTTTTCTTTTCCATTGGTGTTAAAATTCTCTTTTTCAACTATTGCATCTTTTCTTGAATTATTCTGGTGCTTCATGACTTATTTTATTCTAATTGGGTATTATTATTCATAAGTCAATGCTAATTTTTATAATATTGATATTCCTTTTGCATTGATATGCACTTACACTATCTTGCATTACCCACACTCTCTTTCCCATTGTTGCAACTTTTTGCACTATTGATATGCCATGTGCTTTTATTATTTTCTCACTTGCATGTTGTAGCTACCATGTAATTGAGAACTTTATTATTTGGCATTAACCAACCCATATTTTATTTATTTTCTTATCTTTATTTCTGGGTTACTTTCCTTCTTTTCCTCTTCTTTCAGGATGGCCACTAAGGAAGGGAAAAGGAAGAACCTCTATATGGAGAGACAGGGAAGTCAATCTGCACAATCTATAGAGAAAGACATCAGTTGGAGCAGCCCGTCCACTTGTACATCTTAGCATGCACC
>NC_029781.3:74203660-74205457 GCF_000817695.3 Arachis duranensis
ATGTGATGATCTGTGACACTCATCATCATTCTCACCTATGAACGTGTGCCTGACAACCACCTCCGTTCTACCTTATATTGGGTGAATATCTCTTGGATTCCTGGTACACGATGCATGGTTGATCGCCTGACAACCGAGTGCTCGCCTGACAACCGAGCCAGCCATTCCGTGAGATCAGAGTCTTCGTGGTATAGGCTAGAACTGATGGCGGCATTCAAGAGAATCTGGAAGGTCTAACCTTGTCTGTGGTATTCTGAGTAGGATTCAGTGATTGAATGACTGTGACGAGCTTCAAACTCCTGAAGGCGGGGCGTTAGTGACAGGCGCAAAAGAATCACTGGATTCTATTCCGGCCTGATTCAGAACCGACAGATGGATAGCCGTGCCGTGACAGGGTGCGTTGAACATTTCCACTGAGAGGATGGGAGGTAGCCACTGACAACGGTGAAACCCTTGCATAAGCTTGCCATGGAAAGGGGAAAGAAGGATTGGAAGAAGACAGTAGGAAAGCAGAGAGACTGAAGGGACAAGCATCTTCATACGCTTATCTAAAATTCCTACCAATGAATTACATAAGTATCTCTATCTTTATCTTTATGTTTTATTCGTATATCATCATTCATATCCATTTGAGTCTGCCTGACTAAGATTTACAAGGTGACCATAGCTTGCTTCATACCAACTATCTCTGTGGGATCGACCCTTACTCGCGTAAGGTTTATTACTTGGACGACCCAGTACACTTGTTGGTTAGTTGTGCGAAGTTGTGTTTATGCCATGGTATTGAACACCAAGTTGTTGGATTCATTACCGGGGATTATTTGTGTTGTGAAAAGTATTGATCACAATTTCGTGCACCAAGTTTTTGGTGCCGTTGCCGGGGATTGTTCGAGTATGGACAACTGACGGTTCATCTTGTTGCTTAGATTAGGTATTTTTCTTCAGAGTTCTTAAGAATGAATTCTAGTGTTTCAAGGTGATGTTCTTATCATCACCAAAGCTGATTGATCTTCATCAATTTAGCTCTTGAATGCAATGTTCTGCTGAAGCTTGGCTGACCATGTCTAATTCCTTTAGACTGAAGCTTTAGACTAACATTGCATGATTCCTGGAATTCTCATTAAGAATTTTGATACCTTTATTTTCTTTTTCCACTTAATTTTCGAAAAATCCAAAAAAAAATTTGGAAAATCATAAAATCCAAAAATTTCTTGTTTGAGTCTAGAGTCTCATTTTAAGTTTGGTGTCAATTGCATGTTTCTGTTTTTCTTGCATTCATTCATGTGTCTTAGTGATCTTCAAGATGTTCTTGATGATTTCATCACTCTGATCTTTAATTCCTCTTGACTTGAGTGTTTATGTGTCTCATATGCATTTCTCATTAGTGTGATAGTATACAAACTGCTAAGTTTGGTGTCTTGCATGCATTGTTATTTGATTTTAGTTGCATTTTGATTATTCCTTACTATTAAAAACCCAAAAATATTTTTAATTTGTTTCTTTTCAAGTCAATAATACAGAGAATTGAAGATTCAGAACATACAGCAGAGGAATTATACAGAAAAAGCTGGGCGTTCAAAACGCCCAGTGAAGAAGAACAGACTGGCGTTAAACGCCAGCCAGGGTGCCTGGTTAGGCGTTTAACGCCCAAAAGGGTAGAGTTTTGGGCGTTAAACGCTAGAATGTGCACCATTCTGGGCGTTTAACGCCAGGATGGCACAAGACGGAAGATTTTGTTTTCAATGCAAATTTTTTTCAAGTTTTCAAAATCTTTTCAAAATCAAATCTTTTTCAAAT
>NC_029781.3:74206872-74208581 GCF_000817695.3 Arachis duranensis
TAACTGAGATTTGCAAGGTGACCATAGCTTGCTTCATACCAACAATCTCTGTGGGATCGACCCTTACTCACGTAAGGTTTATTACTTGGACGACCCAGTACACTTGCTGGTTAGTTGAACGGAGTTGTGAGCTTCTCTAACAGTGCCTGAAATTCTTTTGTCACAATTTCGTCCACCAAGTTTTTGGCGCCGTTGCCGGGGATTGTTCGAGTATGGACAACTGACGGTTCATCTTGTTGCTCAGATTAGGTAATTTTCTTTTCAAAAGTCTTTTTCAAAAATTTTTCCTTTCTTTTTCGTTTTTGCAACTTTACTTTCGAAAAAATTAAAATAAAAATACAAAAAAAAAATCATAAAATCATAAAAATCAAAAATATTTTGTTTTTCTTGTTTGAGTCTTGTGTTGATTTTTAAGTTTGGTGTCAATTGCATGCTTTTAAAAAATTTTCTTGCATTTTTCGAAAATCTCATGCATTCATAGTGTTCTTCATGATCTTCAAGTTGTTCTTGACAAGTCTTCTTGTTTGATCTTGATGAATTCTTATTTTGTGTTGTTTGTTGTTTTTCATATGCATTTTTGCATTCATATTTTCCATGCATTAAAGATTTCTAAGTTTGGTGTCTTGCATGTTTTCTTTGCATCAAAAAATTTTTCAAAATGATGTTCTTGATGTTCATCATGATCTTCAAAGTATTCTTGGTGTTCATCTTGACATTCATAGCATTCTTGCATGCATCTTGTGTCTTGATCCAAAATTTTCATGTTTTGGGTCAATTTTTGTGTTTTTCTTTAAAAATTCAAAAATCAAAAAAATATCTTTTCCTTATTTCCCTCCAAAATTTCGAAATTTTGATTTGACTTGGTCAAAAAAATTTTAAAATTAGTTGTTTCTTACAAGTCAAGTCAAAATTTCAATTTTAAAAATCTTATCTTTTTAAAATCTCTTTCAAAAATCATATCTTTTTCATTTTTTTATCATTTTCGAAAATTTCAAAAATCTTTTTCAAAAATATTTTCAAAATCTTTTTCTTATCTTTATTTGATATTTTCGAAAATTCACTAATAATTAATGTGATTGGTTCAAAAATTTGAAGTTTGTTACTTTCTTGTTAAGAAAGGTTCAATCTTTAAGTTCTAGAATCCTATCTTGTAGTTTCTTGTTAGTGAAGTAAATAATTTCAAATTTTTAAAATTAAAATCTTTTTATCTTTTATCTTATCTTTTTCAAAAAATTTTATCTTTTTCAAAATTTGATTTCAAAATATCTTATCTAACTTCTTATCTTCTTATCTCTTTAAAAATTTGATTTCAAAATCTTTTTCAATCAACTAACTAACTTTTTATTTGTTTCTTATCTTTTTTCAAAACCACTTAACTTCTTTTCCCTTTCTAATTTTCGAAAATATCTCATCTCTTTTTCAAAAATTCTTTTTAATTAACTAATTGTTTCAAGTTTTAAATTCAATTATATTTTATCTTTAATTTTCGAAAATTACTAACCCCTTTTCAAAATTATTTTTGAAAATTTCTCTTCTCTTCTCTTCTTCTATTTAATTAATTAATTACTAACACTTCTCTTCACCTCTCTTCATCCAAAAATCCGAATCCATCCTTCTTCTTTCTTCTACCCCTTTCTTCTTCTACTAACATAAAGGAATCTCTATACTGTGACATAGAGGATTCCTCTTTCTTTTCTTGTTCTCTTCTC
>NC_029781.3:74210143-74210783 GCF_000817695.3 Arachis duranensis
TTGTTTGGTAATGAGGCTTGGGAAAGTGAACCTCCCTTGCTTATTAGTGAACTAGATACTTGGATTCAGAAAACTCTACCTCAAAAGAAACAAGATCCTGGCAAGTTCTTACTACCTTGTACCATTGGCACTATGAGCTTTGAAAAAGCTCTATGTGATCTGGGGTCAGGGATAAACCTTATGCCACTCTCTGTAATGGAGAAGCTGGGGATCATTAAGGTACAACCTGCCTTGTTCTCATTACAATTGGCAGACAAGTCAGTGAGACAAACTTATGGGATAGTAGAGGACGTGCTAGTAAAGGTTGAAGGCCTTTACATCCCTGCTGATTTCATAATCCTAGACACTAGGAAGGAAGATGATGAATGCATCATCCTAGGAAGACCTTTCCTAGCCACAGCAGGAGCTGTGATAGATGTCAACAGAAGTGAGTTAGTCCTTCAATTAAATGGGGACTACCTTGTGTTTAAGGCACATGGCCATCCCTCTGTGACAGAAGAGAGTAAGCATGAAGAACTTCTCTCAGTTCAGAGTCAAGAAGAGCCCACACAATCAAACTCTAAGTTTGGTGTTGTGAGGCCACAATCAAACTCTAAGTTTGGTGTTCAGACCCCATATCCAAACTCTAAGTTTGGTATGG
>NC_029781.3:74210830-74211990 GCF_000817695.3 Arachis duranensis
ATTGACCTGATCACCTTGTGGCTCCATGAGAGCCACTGTCAAGCTATTGACATTAAAGAAGCGCTTGTTGGGAGGCAACCCAATTTTATTTATCTAATTTTATTTTATTTTGTTTCTTTGTTATTTTTGTGTTTAATTAGGTACATGATCATGAGGAGTCACGAAAAAAATCAAAAAAATTAAAAACAGAGTCAAAAATAGAAGAAAAAAAATTTTCACCCTGGAGGTAGCACAGACTGGCGTTCAACGCCAGTAAGATGCATCTGGCTGGCGTTCAACGCCAGAATAGAGCACCATTCTGGCGCTGAACGCCAGAAACAAGCAACAACCTGGCGTTAAACGCCAGGAATGTGCACAGTGAGGACAAACTGGCGCTGAACGCCAGTAACAAGCATGAAGCTGGCGTTCAACGCCAGAAACATGCATTACATGGGCGTTGAACGCCCAAGATGTGCACCAATGGGCGTTTAAACGCTAGAATGGTGTGCCAAGGCATTTTACATGCCTATTTGGTGCAGGGATGGAATTCCTTGACACCTCAGGATCTGTGGACCCCACAGGATCTACCTCAGGATCTGTGGACCCCACAGGATCCCCACCTCAGGATCTGTGGACCCCACAGGATCCCCACCTACCATATTCCCACATTTTCTTTTAATCCTAATCACACTCTCCTAATCCAAATCCTATTTCACTCTTCCCCATATCACACTTCCCAAAAACCTTCACCAATCACCTCAATTCCTCTTTCCAATTACCCCATTCACCATTCACATCAACCCACTCTTCCCCATAAACCCCACCTACCTCCATAAAATTCAAATTCAATTTCCCACCCATTCCCACCCAAAATGGCCGAACACCCACCCTCCCCTCTCCCTATAAATACCCTTCCACTCTTCTTCATTTTCACACATCACAAACCCTCATTCTCCCCCATAGCCGAACCCAATCTTCTCCCTCTCTTCCCTATTCTCTTCTTCTTCTTCTACTTTTCTTTTCTTTCTTGCTCGAGGGCGAGCAAAATTTTAAGTTTGGTGTGGTAAAAGCATAAGCTTTTTGTTTTTCCATTACCATCAAATGGCACCTAAGGCCGGAGTATCCTCTAGAAAAGGGAAAGGGAAGACAAAAGCTTCCACCTCCGAGTCATGGGAGAAGGA
>NC_029781.3:74212090-74212625 GCF_000817695.3 Arachis duranensis
TTGTGATCATTAGTGTCTTAGTGTCTATGCCTTAAAGTTATGAATATCCTATGAATCCATCACCTCTCTTAAATAAAAAAATGTTCTTAATTGAAAAAGAGAAGAATTGCATGAATTTTGAATTTTATAACAGTTTAATTATCTTGATGTGGTGGCAATACTTTTATTTTCTGAATGTATGCTTAAACAGTGCATATGTCTTTTGAATTTGTGGTTCATGAATGTTGGCTCTTGAAAGAATAATGAAAAAGGAGACATGTTACTGAGGATCTGAAAAATCATAAAAATGATTCTTGAAGCAAGAAAAAAACAGTGAATACAAAAAAAATTTCGAAAAAAAAAGAGAAAAAGAAAAAGAAAGAGAAAAGAAAGAGAAAAAGAAAGAAAAAGAAAGAAAAAGAAAGAAATAAAGTTGTGATCCAAGGCAAAAAGAGTGTGCTTAAGAATCCTGGACACCTCTAGTTGGGGACTCTAGCAAAGCTGAGTCACAATCTGAAAGGGTTCACCCAATTATGTGTCTGTGGCATGTATGTAT
>NC_029781.3:74213007-74213148 GCF_000817695.3 Arachis duranensis
TAAAAGCTGGCGTTTAACTCCAAGAAGAGTCTCTACACGAAAATGCTTCAATGCTTAGCCCAAGCACACACCAAGTGGGCCTGGAAGTGGATTTTTATGTCATTTACTCATCTCTGTACACCCTAGGCTACTAGTTCTCTT
>NC_029781.3:74213402-74213699 GCF_000817695.3 Arachis duranensis
CTTGTTCCAAGATATCACTTGTTCTTCAACTTGATGAATGTGATGATCCGTGACACTCATCATCATTCTCACCTATAAACGCATGCCTGACAACCACCTCCGTTCTACCTTAGATTGGGTGAATATCTCTTGGATTCCTGATACACGATGCATGGTTGATCGCCTGACAACCGATTACTCGCCTGACAACCAAGCCAGCCATTCCATGAGATCAGAGTCTTTGTGGTATAGGCTAGAACTGATGGTGGCATTCAAGAGAATCCGGAAGGTCTAACCTTGTCTTGGGTATTCTGAGTA
>NC_029781.3:74213833-74221752 GCF_000817695.3 Arachis duranensis
GAACCGACAGATGGATAGCCGTGCCGTGACAGGGTGCGTTGAACATTTCCACTGAGAGGATGGGAGGTAGCCACTGACAACAGTGAAACCCTTGCATAAGCTTGCCATGGAAAGGAGTAAGAAGGATTGGAAGAAGACAGTAGGAAAGCAGAGAGACTGAAGGGACAAGCATCTTCATACGCTTATCTGAAATTCCTATCAATGAATTACATAAGTATCTCTATCTTTATCTTTATGTTTTATTCATATATCATCATTCATATCCATTTGAGTCTGCCTGACTAAGATTTACAAGGTGACCATAGCTTGCTTCATACCAACAATCTCTGTGGGATCGACCCTTACTCGCGTAAGGTTTATTACTTGGACGACCCAGTACACTTGCTGGTTAGTTGTGCGAAGTTGTGTTTATGCCATGGTATTGAACACCAAGTTGTTGGATTCATTACCGGAGATTATTTGTGTTGTGAAAAGTATTGATCACAATTTCGTGCACCAATATGCACTTACACTATCTTGCATTACCCACACTTTCTTTCCCATTGTTGCAACTTTTTGCACTATTGATATGCCATTTGCTTCCACTATTTTCTCACCTGCATGTTGTAGCTACCATGTAATTGAGACATTTATTATTTGGCATTAACACCCATATTTTATTTATGTTCTTATCTTTATTTTTGGGTTACTTTCCTTCCTTTTTCTCTTCTTTCACGATGGCTACCACAAAGAGAGAGAAAAAGCTTCTTAATGGGGAGATAGGCAAGCCAATCTGCACAATCTATAGAAAAAGATATCAGTTGGAGCAGCCCGTCCACTTGTACATCTTAGCATGCACCAAGGACGGTGCAATCTTTTAAGTGTGGAGAGGTCGATACCGATCTCCACGGGTTAGTTATTCTCTTTTCAACACCAATATTCTATTTTGGAACATGGTTTTTGAGCCAAAGAACACACAACCTGTGAGATTTAAGCTTAATTGCATGGTTACATTATTTAACCATAATATTTTATTCTTGTGTGTTTTCTTCTCTATAACTGCAATTTAAATTTTGTTCCAATCTATATGTCCATTATTTAGTGTATTTACATGCTTGCATATGATTGAGGCCATATTTGATTATTAACTCACTTATCCCAATAGCCTACCCTTTCAATCACCCTTGTTAACCCCCTTGAGCTTTTTGACCCCCTCTTCTATTTTATAACCACATTACTAGCCTTAAGCAGAAAAACAAAATAAAAATTCCAAGTTGAATCCTTGGTTAGCTTAAGATAGATATTGTGTAAAATTTAAGTGTGGGGAATTTTATGGGAACATGGGATGATAAAAAAAAGTAGAGAATTAAATTGAATAAGTTATTTGAAAATTTGGGAAGTATGCTCATGTGAAATCAAAATAATTAAATTACCATGTGCATTGAAAAAAAGAATTATTAAGTAATTAAATAAGGAGATAGAAAAAAAAAGAAAAATATATATATTACCCCAAATGCAAAATAAAAAGAATCAATGCA
This sequence comes from Arachis duranensis, assembly GCF_000817695.3. NCBI lineage: Eukaryota > Viridiplantae > Streptophyta > Magnoliopsida > Fabales > Fabaceae > Arachis > Arachis duranensis. The sequence goes on from NC_029781.3 coordinate 74,215,351, forward strand.
TATGGGACAAAATTCAAAAATAAGTTTGATACATGAGCATGTAATACATAAGTGGAAAAAATTTGGGTAGCTAGGTAAAGCATTTTAAATTATATAAATTATGTAATGTTAGGTGAGATCTTAGACTAATCAAGGATTCACTTTGTTAGCTCACTTAGCCATATATATATCCTCACCTTTACCTTAGCCCCATTACAACTTTGAAAAGACCTCATGATATTTGCATTGGTACATTAAATATTTGTTGATTGGTTAGATGAAGAACAAAGTTTAGAAAGCATGATTAGAGAAGAGTAGAGTGAATTAACCTTAGACAATTGAGAGATTAGAGTGCATATACACTACCAGTGAGGGTTCAAGGCTTGATTCTATGTTCCCTGCTTTCATGAGCTATCTTCTTACAAGTTAATTGCTTCTTATTGTATGATTTGAATTAGTGGAATTTGATTTATGTTTGTCTTGAAGAACTTGTTTACTTTTAACCAAGTAGGTAGAATCATCATAGCATATAGTTGCATTCATAGGTTACATCTCATGAGTTTTACTTTCCCATTCATTCTTTATAGCTTTTCTTGAGCTTAGCATGAGGACATGCTAATGTTTCAGTGTGGGGAGGTTGATAAACCACTATTTTATGGTTTATCTTGTGCTCAATTGAGTGGTTTTTATCAACTCTTTACCCACTTATTCATACTATTTGCATGGTTTTACTTTTTCCTTCCGGATTTTGTGCTATGATTGAAAATATGCTTCTTTGTCCTTATATTTGCGAATATTAATCCTCTCTTATTACCATTAGATGCCGTGATATATGCGTTAAGTGATTTCAGGGATTACAAGGCAGGAATGGCTTAGAGGATGGAAAGGAAGCATGCAAAAGTGGAAGGAATACAAGAAACTGCTAAAGTTGTCCAGCCTGACCTCCTAGTACTAAGTCAACCATAACTTGAGCTACAGAGAACCAAATGACGCGGTTCTAGTTGTGTTGGAGAGCTAACATCTGGGGCTTCGCAACGATATATAATTTGTCATAGCTGCCTCGAAGCCAAGCAATGCGAACGCGTAAATCACGCGGACACGTGACCTGGCAAAAACCCAATCCATGCTAACGTGTGGACGACGCTTCCGCGTGACTTTGCAGTGACCTGTACGAACCAAAAATCACTGGGGCAATTTCTGGACTGTTTTTGACCCAGTTTACTCCTCTTAAAGGACTTAGGAATATTTCTATCTTCTTCAATTACAGGTTCAATGTTCTTTTAATTTATCTTTTCAATCTAATTTATGAACTCGCCCATGTTAGAATTGACATCTTTATTTAAATATAATTTGAGGTATTTCAGACTCATGATTGCTTTCTTCTATTTATTGTAAATAATTTAGATTTTTCCCTTTTGGCTTTGGTTGATTAATTGGTAACTCTTGAGTTGTCAAACTCATCGTGATTGATAGTTATTATCTTTGTTGATTAATTTAGATTCCTATAACTCTAGTCTTTCTTTAAGGAGTTGACTAGGACTTTAGGTGTTAAATTAATTTATCCACTTAACTGACCTTCATAGTTAGAGGTTGACTTAGTGGGAGCGAAAGTATAATTCTCATCACCATTGATAAGGATAATTAGGATAGGACTTCCAGTTTTCATACCTTGCCAAGAGATTTCTTTGTTATTAATTTATTAATTTCTACAACCCATTTCTCTTGCTCAAAACCATTTTCAAAACCCAAAACACTGTTTTCCATAACCAATAATAAAACACACCTCCCTGCAATTCTTTGAGAAGACGATCCGAGGTTTGAATACTTCGGTTTATAAATTTTATTGGGTTTGTTACTTGTGACAACCAAACGTTTGTACGAAAGGATTTTCTGTTGGTTTAGAAACTATACTTACAAAGCGATTATATTTTTATATTTCTTTACCGACAGAAAATCTGTTTGTCAAAATGGCACCGTTGCTGGAGAATTGCAAACGTGTGCCTTATTATTGGTTATTGTAAATATTTTTCAAAAAAAAATTTCAGATTTTTATTTTAAAATTTTTATCTTATCTTATCTTATTTTTCAAAATTCAAATTTTTTTCAAAAAAAAAAAAAGAAAAATCATATCTTTTTCAAAATCTTATTCTATCTTTTTCAAAATCTTATCTTATCCTTTTTCAATTTTCAAAAATCATATCTTTTTCAAAATATTTTCTTTTTGTTAGTTTTTGTTTCTATTTTCTCCTACTACTATGAACTCTCACCCCTTTGGCTACGAGTCTGGTTACAATTATGTTACAGGAAGAGGAGATTACAATGAGAACATGCATCAAGGTTGGAGCAATCAAAGACGGGAGGAGCCACAAGGATTTGATCAACCCTTATGGCAACAACCACCTCTAATGGACTATCAACAACCATTCTGTGATGCATATCAAGGAAATGGCTATGGTGAGCACTCTTTTGATTATCAACAACCACCACCATATGCCTATGAACCCCCTCCTCAACACAACTCTGGACCACCATACTCACAAGCCCCTTACTACCAAATAACCTCATATAATCCTAAGCCTCAACCACCATACCAACCACCTTATGAGCCATATGAACCATATATAAAACCACCCCAATTCCAACATAATTACTCCCAAGAACCACCACCTCAATATTCACCATCTCCATATCCATCAATCCAAGAGCACTATGATCCTACTTATGATAGCCGAGTGCAACAAGAATCAAGGGATCGTCTCAAGGAAACAGTGGAAAAATTTCATGCAACCCTTCGCCAACTGGATCAAGCGATAAATCGATTACCTTCCCGATGTTCGGACATTAAAGGAACCCCCATGGCTTTGTGTGGAGAATCTACTGAAGAACGTGGCATGAAGGAGAAGTTAGAAACTCCGGTGGACAGTGAGCAGCACGATTTTATATTGGAACAATTGGAAGAAGCTACGCTTGCCATTGAAGAGGAAGAAGTGGTTTAAGACTTAGGAGATGCGGAACCTCCATGGGAAACTCAAGTCACAGAGCCCCCTTCTAAGGAGTTTGAATTTGATGTTGAAGAGGGTGTACAACCTCCAAGGCATATCATGGTTGAAGACTTTGAAGGGGACGGTCAGGAGATGGATTCAATCATTAATGAATTCTTATATACATTTGAATCATCTCCCATTGGACTTGACATGGAGATTAAAGAAGAAGAGGCACAACCTCCCATGCCCTTGGTGAGCAATGAAAAAGAGATTGAATTGGAAGGAAGATACCAAGAGGAGGAGGTTGATATTGAAGAAGCTTGCAAAGAGGTGGTAGTTGTCAAAGAAGAACACAAAGGAGTGGAGCTTGCAAGTTCATTAGAAACCCCTCTCCCTAAGTTGCCATCATCCTTTACAACATTCAAGTGGGTAAAATTCATATCCCTTAGCTTTCTAATTCCACTTGAATATGGGCTACTGGAGACGGATGGTCAACTTAGAGCTCTTTGTGGATTAAGAGTAAGAGGAGGAGGTCAGTGGTAAGAATTGTCCTGCAAGGTTCATTATGGTTGGAAGCTTTAAGTTTAAACGCAAATGTTAGTGTAGAGCTTAACTGAATGGGTCTAGGAAGTTGTTTGGCCGCTTTAGTGAGAATTCAGATTGCTTGCTACCCGGATGGAATCATAATGATCAACAAGAAGACGGGTGCAAAAGCAAGGTTTGGGACCCCGGAATTCATTCTAGCAATCAACACTCTTGGGGCCTTGTCAATTGCTTTAACTTTCTTGAAGGATTTCTGTGCCTAGTTTGGGATCCCAGATGCTACTGAAATTCCAAACATTGGTAGAGATTTTTGGATGAATACAAGCACAAGCCACCATAACAGGGAGCTCACCAAATGTCCAACTTAAGGACTTTAACTAAAAGTGCTAGGTGGGAGACAACCCACCATGGTATGATCGTCCCTTTTTCAGTTTTAATTCTAGTATGTTTTGTTTATTTTTGAGTTTTGATTGGACCTGGAATCATGCATAACATTCATATTAGCATTGTATTCTGCATACTGCATTAAAAAAATAAAAAATAAAAAAATAAAAAAAATCGCACGCAACGCGACAGCGTCGCCGACGCGTCTGGGTCACAAGTGTGTTGGGAAGAAAACAAAACTGAACAGAGAGTCACGCGAGAGCGTGGCTGGAGGCGTGCCTTTGGCACAAATTGATCCACGCGACCGCGTCGTTGACGCATCCGCGTCATGTGGGAAAAATGCGTCCCACGCGTCCGCGTCGCCCACGCGAACGCGTGCCCTGTAAATCGACGTATAAAGGTGTATGGCTGAAAGTTTAGCTGGAATTGGGCTGGACTCGTGCTAGCAGTACAAGCCCTACCACGCGAACGCGTGCCCTACGCGTCCGCGTCGTTCTTTAAACAAGGTCATCCACGCGATCGCGTCCACCACGCGATCGCCTGACCCAAAGTTTTGGCAAAATGAGCTTTTCACTAGAGAGTTGTGCGGCTGCGAGGCTGCACTCGCGCTGAAGGCACGAATCACTTCACGCAAATGCGTGACCTACGCGTTCGCGTCACTTCATCGAAGCGCTATCCACGCGACCGCGTGCCCCACGCGTTCGCGTCGCCTGCGCCGCACAGCTTATCCAGACCAGCCAAGATATCTTATCTTTTCTTCCCCAAATCTAAATCTTTTCTTTCCCTTCTTATTTCTTTCTTCCTCCTTTCTTACTTTCTTTTTCTTTTCCATTGGTGTTAAAATTCTCTTTTTCAACTATTGCATCTTTTCTTGAATTATTCTGGTGCTTCATGACTTGTTTTATTCTAATTGAGTATTATTATTCATAAGTCAATGCTAATTTTTATAATATTGATATTCCTTTTGCATTGATATGCACTTACACTATCTTGCATTACCCACACTCTCTTTCCCATTGTTGCAACTTTTTGCACTATTGATATGCCATTTGCTTCCACTATTTTCTCACCTGCATGTTGTAGCTACCATGTAATTGAGACATTTATTATTTGGCATTAACACCCATATTTTATTTATGTTCTTATCTTTATTTTTGGGTTACTTTCCTTCCTTTTTCTCTTCTTTCAGGATGGCTACCACAAAGAGAGAGAAAAAGCTTCTTAATGGGAAGACAGGCAAGTCATTCTGCACAATATATAGAGAAAGACATCAGTTGGAGCAGCCCGTCCACTTGTACATCTTAGCATGCACCAAGGACGGTGCAATCTTTTAAGTGTGGAGAGGTCGATACCGATCTCCACGGGTTAGTTATTCTCTTTTCAACACCAATATTCTATTTTCTTTGTTTGTTCACTGCCGCATTTGCATATTTGATTACATGTTTGTTTGATTTTATGCATTTAGTTACTACTTGGTTGAAGTAATATTTTCTTTTTCAAGAAATTTTTATAGTATTTCACTAAGTTAAATTGAAAATTTTGTGTTAAACTTGTTTGGAAGTTGTATTTGGAACATGGTTTTTGAGCCAAAGAACACACAACCTGTGAGATTTAAGCTTAATTGCATGGTTACATTATTTAACCATAATATTTTATTCTTGTGTGTTTTCTTCTCTATAACTGCAATTTAAATTTTGTTCCAATCTATATGTCCATTATTTAGTGTATTTACATGCTTGCATATGATTGAGGCCATATTTGATTATTAACTCACTTATCCCAATAGCCTACCCTTTCAATCACCCTTGTTAACCCCCTTGAGCTTTTTGACCCCCTCTTCTATTTTATAACCACATTACTAGCCTTAAGCAGAAAAATAAAATAAAAATTCCAAGTTGAATCCTTCGTTAGCTTAAGATAGATATTGTGTAAAATTTAAGTGTGGGGAATTTTATGGGAACATGGGATAATAAAAAAAAGTAGAGAATTAAATTGAATAAGTTATTTGAAATTTGGGAAGTATGCTCATGTGAAATCAAAATAATTAAATTACCATGTGCATTGAAAAAAAGAATTATTAAGTAATTAAATAAGGAGATAGAAAAAAAAAGAAAAATATATATATTACCCCAAATGCAAAATAAAAAAAATCAATGCATATGGGACAAAATTCAAAAATAAGTTTGATACATGAGCATGTAATACATAAGTGGAAAAAATTTGGGTAGCTAGGTAAAGCATTTTAAATTATATAAATTATGTATATGTTAGGTGAGATCTTAGACTAATCAAGGATTCACTTTGTTAGCTCACTTAGCCTTATATATACATCCCCACCTTTACCTCAGCCCTATTACAACCTTGAAAAGACATCATGATGTTTGCATTAGTATACTAAATATTTGTTGATTGGTTAGCTGAAGAACAAAGTTTAGAAAGTATGATTAGAGAAGATTAGAGTGAAGTACCCTATACACTTGAGAGACTAGAGTGATATACACTACCAGTGAGG